>NC_133851.1:1584720-1744720 GCF_047830755.1 Zonotrichia albicollis
TAAAACTGAGGGAAACTGAGGCACGGCACCAGGGGAAAACTTAGGGAAAACTGAGGGGAAAGGGAAACTGAGGCACGGCACCAGGAAAACTGAGGGAAAAGGGAAACTGAGGCACGGGACCAGGAAAACTGAGGGAAACTGAGGCACGGGAGAGGGGAAACTGAGGGAAAACTGAGGGGAAAGGGAAACTGAGGCACGGGGAAACTGAGGCACGGCACCGGGGAAAACTGAGGGAAACAGAGGCACGGGACCGAGCAAAACTGAGGGGAAAGGGAAACTGAGGCACGGGGAAACTGAGGCACGGCGGAAGAAACTGAGGGATAGCGCGGGAGAAATTGAGAGAAAAGGGAAACTGAGGCACGGCACCGGGGGGGGAAACTGAGGCACGGAGAACTATGGGGGTCCTGGAAGGGAAACTGAGGCACGGCAGGGTTATTATTATTATTATTACTATTACTATTATTATTATTATTATTATTATTATTATTATTATTATTATTATTATTATTATTATTTTGGGATATCAGGAGATAACTGAGAGATGGCCGTGAGGGATTGTTTATTATTATTATTATTATTGTTATTATTATTATCATCATCATCATTATCATCACTATTAACATAATTAAACCCATTAACGTCCCAATAATTTGAATTTTGCTCCCGCAGGTGATCGTGGACGACATCCCCGGGCAGGACGTGGAGTTCGAGCTCTTTGACAAAGACATCGACAAAGACGATTTCCTGGGCAGGTGGGGATTTTTGGGGGGATTTTCTGAAATTTTTGGGGTTTTTTTGGGGGATTTTGGGTTTTTTTTGAGGGGGATTTTGGGGCTTTTTTGGGGGGATTTTCTGGGTTTTTTTTGAGGGGGTGTTTGGGAAGTTTTTAGAGGGTTTTTTTTGAGGGGGTGTTTTGGTTTTTTTTTTTTTTTTGAGGGGGTGTTTGGGAAGTTTTTAGGGGGTTTTCGGGTATTTTTGGGGGATTTTGGGGTATTTTTGGGGGGGATTTTGGGGTATTTTTGGGGGGGATTTGGGGGTATTTTTTGGGGGATTTTGGGGTATTTTTGGGGGGATTTTGGGGTATTTTTGGGGGTATTTTTGGGGGATTTTGGGGTATTTTGGGGGGGGATTTTGGGGTATTTTTGGGGGGATTTTGGGGTATTTTGGGGGGATTTTGGGGTATTTTTGGGGGTCTCACCAGTTGGCCCCCCAGGTGCAAGGTGCCCCTGCAGAGGGTCCTGAGCAGCCGCGTGGTGGATGAGGTGAGGGGGGGTCTCTGGGAGGGGAGGGGGGTTATTTGGGGAGGGGTCTCACCTAGGGGGGGTTTATCAAGGGAAGGGCTTTTGGGGTCTCACTGATATGAGTGGGGGTCTCACAAATTGAGGGGGGTCTCACTAATATGGGAGGGGTCACTCAGATTGGGGGGAGTCTCACGGATTGAGGAGGGGTCTCACAGAGTGAGGGGGGGTCTCACTGATATGGGGGGGTCTCACAAATTGGGGAGGGGTCTCATTGATGTGGGGGGGTCTCTGGAAGTGAGGGGGGGTCTCACTGATATGGGGGGGGTCTCACAAAGTGAGGGGGGGGGGTCTCATTGATGGGGGGGGTCTCACGAATTGAGGAGGGGTCTCACTGATATGGGGGGGTCTCACTGATATGGGGGGGTCTCACAGACTGAGTGGGGGTCTCACAAAGTGAGGAGGGGTCTCATGGATTGGGGAGGAGTCTCATTGATGTGGGGGAGTCTCACGAATTGAGTGGGGGTCTCACTGATATGAGGGGGGGTCTCACTGATATGGGGGGGTCTCTCAGATTGGGGGGTTCTCACGGATTGAGGGGGGCTCTTGTGGATATGGGGGGGTCTCACAAGGTGGGGAGGGGTCTCACAAAGTGAGTGGGGGTCTCACAGACTGAGGAGGGGTCTCACAAATTGAGTGGGAGTCTCACAAAGTGGGTGGGGGTCTCTCAGACTGAGGGGGGTCTCACTGATATGGGGGGGTCTCACAAATTGAGTGGGGGTCTCACAGACTGGGTGGGGGGTCTCATGGATTGAGGAGGGATCTCACAAAGTGAGGAGGGGTCTCACGAATTGAGGGGGGTCTCACAAAGTGAGGAGGGGTCTCACGGATTAGGGGAGGGGTCTCATTGATGTGGGGGGGTCTCACAAAGCGAGGAGGGGTCTCACGGATTGAGGGGGGCTCTTATGGATATGGGGGGATCTCACAAAGTGGGTGGGGGTCTCATTGATGTGGGGGGGGTCCCTGGAAGTGGGTGGAGGTCTCACAGACTGAGGAGGGGTCTCACAAATTGGATGGGGGTCTCACTGATATGGGGGGGGTCTCACAGACTGAGAGGGGGTCTCAC
This sequence comes from Zonotrichia albicollis, assembly GCF_047830755.1. NCBI lineage: Eukaryota > Metazoa > Chordata > Aves > Passeriformes > Passerellidae > Zonotrichia > Zonotrichia albicollis. The sequence goes on from NC_133851.1 coordinate 1,587,085, forward strand.
AAAGTGAGTGGGGGTCTCACTGATATGGGGGGGTCTCTCAGACTGGGGGATCTCAGGGATTGAGGGGGGTCTCACAAAGTGAGTGGGGGTCTCACAGACTGGGTGGGGGTCTCACAAATTGAGTGGGGGTCTCTCCCCCCCCCAGTGGCTCCCCCTGCAGGCCGTGCCCTCCGGGCGGCTCCACGTGCGCCTGGAGAGCCTGAACCCAGAGCCCAGCGCGGAGCTGCTGCACAGGGTGCGGACCCCAGACCCAAATCGGACCCCAGACCCATCCCTACAGACCCCAGACCCATCCCCAGAGACCCCGAACCCCCTCCCCAAAAACCCCAAACCCACCGACCCCAAACCCATCGACCCCATTGATCCAGAGCCTCAAACCACAGCCCAGCGCTGAGCTGCTGCACAAGGGTGCGGACGACCCCAGACCCAAAACAGGGACCCCAGACCCAAAATAGGGACCCCAGACCCAAAACGGGGACCCCAGACCCATCCTACAGACCCCAGACCCACCAACACCAAATCCCCTCCCCATGGACCCCAGACCCATCCCCACAGCCCCCAAACCCCCTCCTAAAAACCCCCAGACCCTTTCCCCCCATTCTCCTCTCCCGGGGGTCTCCCGGCCCCGGTGAGCCCCCCAGACCCACCCAAGCCCCCTCCCCACCAACCCCAAACCCATCACCAGAGACCCCAAACCCCCTCCCCAAAAACCCCAAACCCACCAACCCCATTGATCCAGAGCCTCAAACCACGGCCCAGCGCTGAGCTGCTGCACAGGGTGCGGACCCCAGACCCAAAACAGGGACCCCAGACCCAAACCAGACCCCAGACCCAAAACAGGGACCCCAAACCCAAAACAGAGACCCCAGACCAAAACAGGGACCCCAGACCCAAATCAGACCCCAGACCCAAAACAGAGACCCCAGACCCTAAACAGGGACCCCAGACCCAAAACAGGGACCCCAGACCCATCCTACAGACCCCAGACCCAAAACAGGGACCCCAAATCCATCCCTACAGACCCCAGACTCATCCTACAGACTCATCCCAGGGACCCCAGACCCAAAACGGGGACCCCAGACCCAAAACAGGGACCCCAGACCCAAAACAGACCCCAGACCCATCCTACAGACCCCAGACCCACCAACACTAAATCCCCTCCCCATGGACCCCAGACCCATCCCCACAGCCCCAAACCCCCTCCTAAAAACCCCCAAACCCTTTCCCCCCATTCTCCTCTCCCGGGGGTCTCCCGGCCCCGGTGAGCCCCCAGACCCAGCGGCGCCCCCTCCCCACCAACCCCAAACCCATCACCAGAGACCCCAAACCCACCGACCCCATTGATCCAGAGCCTCAAACCACGGCCCAGCCCAGAGCTGCTGGACAGGGTACGGACCCCAGACCCAAAACAGGGACCCCAGACCCAAATCAGACCCCAGACCCAAAACAGGGACCCCAAATCCATCCCTACAGACCCCAGACCCAAAACAGAGTCCCAGAGACCCCAGACCCATCCTACAGACCCCAGACCCAAAACAGAGACCCCAGACCCAAAACAGGGACCCCAAATCCATCCCTACAGACCCCAGACTCATCCTACAGACCCATCCCAGGGACCCCAGACCCATCCTACTGACCCCAGACCCAAAACAGAGACCCCAGACCCAAAACGGACCCCAAACCCAAAACAGGACCCCAGACCCAAATCAGACCCCAGACCCAAAACAGAGACCCGGACCCATCCTACAGACCCCAGACCCAAAACAGGGACCCCAAATCCATCCCTACAGACCCCAGACCCACCAACACCAAATCCCCTCCCCATGGACCCCAAACCCACCCCAGAGACCCCAAATGCATCCCCACTGACCCCAGACCCCTCCCGGGGGTCTCCCTGTCCCAGTACGACCCCCGACCCACCCAAACCCCCTCCCCACAAACACCAAACCCATCCCCAGAGACCCCGAACCCCCTCCCCAAAAACCCCCATCCCTTTCCCCCCCATTGTCCCCTCCCCATCCCCGCCCTCCCGGGGGTCTCCCGGCCCCGGTGAGCCCCCAGACCCACCCAAGCCCCCTCCCCACGGGCCTCAAATCCCCCTCCCATGGTTCCCAAACCCATCCCCACAGCCCCCAAATCCCCTCCTAAAAACCCCCAAACCCTCTCCCCCATTCTCTGCCCCCCATTCTCCCCTCCCGGAGGTCTCCGGCCCCGGTGGGACCCAGACCCACCCAAACCCCCTCCCCACAAACACCAAACCCATCCCCAAAAACCCCAAACCCACCGACCCCATTGATCCAGAGCCTCAAACCACGGCCCAGCCCAGAGCTGCTGGACAGGGTATGGACCCCAGACCCAAAACAGGGACCCCAGACCCCCTCCTAAAAACCCTCAAACCCTTTCCCCCCATTCTCCCCTCCCGGGGGTCTCCGGCCCCGGTGGGACCCCAGACCCAGCCGTGCCCCCTCCCCAGGTGCTGCACACCAACGCGCTCCTGCAGCCCCCCCGCGGGCCCGAGCTCTCGGCCGCGCTGCTGCGCCTCTACCTGGACCGGGCTGCGGAGCTGCCGGTGAGAGACCCAGAACGGGCCAAAATGGCCCAAAATGACCCAAAAATGGCCCAAAATGAGCCAAAACCAGCCCCAAATGAGCCCCAAATGGCCCCAAATGAGCCCCAAATGGCCCCAAAATGACCCAAAAATGGCCCAAAATGAGCCAAAACCAGCCCCAAATGAGCCCCAAATGGCCCCAAATGAGCCCCAAATGGCCCCAAAATGGCCCAAAATGGCCCCAATTGAGCCCAAAAGGGCCCAAAATGGCCCAAAAATGGCACCAGAATGGCCCCAAGTGAGCCCGAAATGGCCCAAAATGAGCCCAAAACGGCCCAAAATGGCCCAAAAATGACCCAAAAATGTCCCTAAATGGCCCCAGAATGGCCCCAAATGAGCCCGAAATGGCCCAAAAATGGCCCCAAATGGCACCAGAATGAGCCCGAAATGGCCCAAAAATGACCCAAGATGGTCCCAGAATGGCCCCAAAATGGCCCCAAATGAGCCCAAAATGGCCCCAGAGTGGCCCAAAATGGCCCTAAATGAACCTAAACGGCCCCAAATGAGCCCGAAATGGCCCAGCATGGCCCCAAATGTCCCTAAATGAACCCAGATGAACCTAAATGGCGCCAAATGAACCCAAATGGCCCCAAAATGGCCCTAAATGTTCCTAACTGAACCCAAATGGCCCCAAAATGTCCTCAAAATGGCCCAAAAATGACCCAAGATGGTCCCAGAATGGCCCCAAATGAGCCCAAAATGGCCTCAAATGAGCCCAAAATGGCCCCAAATGGCCCAAAAATGGCACCAGAATGGCCCCAAAATGGCACCAGAATGAACCCAAAATGGTCCAAAATGTCCCAAAATGGCCCCAGAATGGCCCAAAATGGCCCCAGAATGGCCCCAAATGAGCCCAAAATGGCCCCAGATGAGCCCAAAATGGCCCAGAATGTCTCCAAATGAGCCCAAAATTGCCCCGAATGGCTCCAAAATGAGCCCAAAATGTCCCCAAATGTCCCAAAATGTCTCCAAATGTCCCCAAAATTACCCCAAATATCCCCAAATATCCCCAACTGTCCCCCAATGTCCCCCCAGCTCCTCAAGGGCTCCCAGCCGCCCTCAGCCTTCGCCAGCCTGGCCGTGGGCGACGTCACCTTCAGGACCAAGGTGGGGAGGGGGCTCGGGGGGCTTTGGGGGGGCTTTGGAGGGGCTTTGGAGGGGATTTTGGGGGGATTTTGGGGAGGTTTTGGGGATCCAGGGGGGGTTTGGGGAGGTCTGAGGGCTCAGGGGGAATTTGGGGGGGGGTCCAGGGGTCTCTGAGCTTGTTTTGGGGGGGGGGGGTCTGGGGAGGTTTGGGGGGTCCAGGGGGGCTTTGGGGGGGTCTGGGAGCTCAGGGGGAATTTGGGGAGGGGTCCGGGGGGTCTCTGAGCTCGTTTTGGGGGGGATTTTGGGGAGTTTTGGGGGGTCCAGGGGGGCTTTGGGGGGCTCTGGGGGGTCTGGTGGCTCAGGGGGAATTTGGGAGGGGGTCCCGGGGCTCTCTGAGCTCCCCATGAACCCCCCAGAGCTGCCCCCCCTCCACGGAGCCCGTGTGGGATGAAGGCTTCTCCTTCCTCATCAGGCGGCCGCACGAGGAGAGCCTGGAGCTGCAGGTGGGGGGCGTGAATTGGGGAGGGGTCTCATGGATTGGGGAGGGTCTCATTAGAGGGTCTCATTGGGGGGGGGGGTCTCATGGATTGAGGGGATCCCAGTTATTGGGGAGGGGTCTCATGAATTGGGGAGGGGTCTCAGTGATAGGCGAGGGTCTCATTGAGGGGGGGTCTCATGGATTGAGGGGGTCTCAGTGATTGGGGAGGGGTCTCACTGATTAGGGGGTCTTCTCATCGGTTTGGAGGGGGTCTTAGTTATTGGGGAGGGGTCTCATGAATTGGGGAGGGGTCTCATTGAGGGGGGAGTCTCATAAATTCATAAATTGGGGAGGGGTCTCATGAATTGGGGAGGGGTCTCACTGATGGGGATCTCACAAAATGAGGGGGGGTCTCACCAGGGGGCTCATAGAGAGGTGAGATCTCACAAATTGGGGAGGGGTCTCATCGCTGGGGTTATCACAAAATGAGGGGGGGTCTCACTGAGGGGATATCTCATTGAGGAGGGGTCTCTGATCAGTTCTCCCAAAGTGAGGAGGGGTCTCTGATCGATTTTCCCAAATTGAGGAGGGGTCTCTGATCGGTTCTCCCAAATTGAGGAGGGGTCTCACTGAGGGGATATCTCATTGAGGAGTGGTCTGTGATCAGTTCTCCCAAATTGAGGAGGGGTCTGTGATCGGTTGTGCCAAATTGAGGAGGGGTCTCACTGAGGGGATATCTCATTGAGGAGGGGTCTCTGATCGGTTCTCCCGAATTGAGGAGGGGTCTCTGATGGCTCTCCTGAATTGAGGAGGGGTCTGCGCTCCCTCAGGTCGGTTCCGATGCGGGCCCGGCCCTGGGCTCGCCATTGACGGGGCGGAGTGCTCGGTGATGGGGGGCTCACAAAGTGAGGAGGGGTCTGTGATCGGTTCTCCCAAATTGAGCAGGGGTCTCCCAAATTGAGGAGGGGTCTCTGATGCTCTCACGCCCCCGCAGGTCCGTTCCGAGGCCGGCCCCGCCCTGGGCTCGCTATCCCTGCCCCGGGCCGGGCTCAGCGATGGGGGCTCACAAAGTGAGGGGGGGTCTCACTGCTGAGGGGTCTCCCGAATTGAGGAGGGGTCTCACTGATTGAGGAGGGGTCTCTGATGGCTCTCCCAAATTGAGGAGGGGTCTGCGCTCCCGCAGGTCCGTTCCGAGGCGGGCTCCTCCCTGGGCTCGCTGTCCCTGCCCCGGGCCGGGCTCAGCGATGGGGGGCTCACAGAATGAGGAGGGGTCTCATTGAGGGGGTATCTCATTGAGGAGGGGTCTGTGATCGGTTCTCCCGAATTGAGGAGGGGTCTCCCAAATTGAGGAGGGGTCTGTGCCCCCTCAGGTCCGTTCCGATGCGGGCCCCGCGCTGGGCTCGCCATTGACTGGACGGAGTGCTCGGTGATGGGGGGCTCACAAATTGAGGAGGGGTCTCACTGCTGAGGGGTTCTCCCAAAGTGAGGAGGGGTCTCCCAAATTGAGGAGGGGTCTCATCACCGGGGTTCTCCCAAATTGAGGAGGGGTCTCTGATGCTCTCACGCCCCCGCAGGTCCGTTCCGAGGCGGGCCCCGCCCTGGGCTCGCCATTGACGGGGCGGGGAGCTCAGTGGTGGGGGGCTCACAAATTGAGGAGGGGTCTCCCTGATTGAGGAGGAGTCTCTGATGGCTCTCCCAAATTGAGGAGGGGTCTCCCTGACTGAGGAGGGGTCTGTGCCCCCGCAGGTCCGTTCCGATGCCGGCCCGGCCCTGGGCTCGCTGTCCCTGCCGCTCTCGCAGCTGCTGCCCCGGGCCGGGCTCAGCACGGACGGGTGGGTGCCCCTGCCCGGGGGGGGGCGGCTCCTGCTGCGGGCACAGCTCGGGGTGAGTCTGGGGGGGGGGGCAGAATGAGGGGGGGTCCCACAGGGTGGGGGGGGGGGTCCCACAGGGGTGGGTGAGGGTCCCTTGGATGAATGGGGGTCCCTGGGTGAGTCTGGGTGTCCCTGGGGTGGGGTGGGGTCCCAGGGGGTGGGTGAGGGTCCCCTGGAATGAGTGGGGGTCCCTGGGGGTGAATGGGGGTTGCCCAGGGTGAATGGGGGTCCCTGGGGTGGGGGTGGGGTCCCAGAATGAGTGGGGATTCCCTGGGTGAGTCTGGGGGTCCCAGAATGAGTGGGGGTCCCCCAGGGGTGGGTGGGGTCCCAGGGGGTGGGTGAGGGTCTCCTAGAATGAGTGGGGGTCCCTGGGGGTGAATGGGGGTCCCTGGGGTAGGGGGGGGGGGGTCCCTCGAGGTCCCCGGGATGAGTGGGGGTCCCCCTAACCCCAACTCCCCCCCCCAGTATGAGTGGGCGCCCCTGGGGGTGAGTGGGGGTCCCTGGAGGTGGGTAGCGGTCCCCAGGGTGAGTGGGGGGGTCCCCCTAACCCCAAACCCCCCCTGTGTTGAGTAGGGGTCCCTCGGAATGAGTGGGGGTCCCTGGGTGGGGGAGAGCTCAGAGAAACCCCCCCTTACCCTCAACCTCCCCCCCCCCCCAAAAATGAGTGGGGGTCTCAGGGGATGAGTGAAGGTCCCTGGAATGAGTGGGGGTCCCAGGGGGTGGGTGGGGGTCCCAGGGGGTCTCTCAGGCTGGGTGGGAGTCCCCGGGATGAATGGGGGTCCCCTTGGGGTGGGTGGATGGGGGGGTCCCCGGAATGAGTGGGGGTCCCCAGGGTGAGTGGGTGGGGGTCCCGCTGACCCCAACCTGCCCCCCGGAATGAGTGGGGGTCCTCTTGGGGTAATTGGGGGTCCCAGGAATGAGTGGGGGTCCCCGGGATGAATGGGGGTCTCCCGGGGTGGGTGGGGGTCCCCTCAGGGTGAGTGGGGGTCCCAGGGATGTCCCGGGAATGAGTGGGGGTCCCCTTGGGGTGGGTGGGTGGGGGGTTCCTCGGGGGTCCCAGAAATGAGTGGGGGTCTCAGGGGATGAGTGGGGGTCCCTGGAATGAGTGGGGGTCTCCCAGGGTGGGTGGGGGTCCCAGGAATGAGTGGGGGTCTCCCAGGGTGGGTGGGGATTCCAGGGGGTCCCCTCAGGGTGAGTGGGGGTCCCCGGGATGAGTGAAGGTCCCTGGAATGAGTGGGGGTCCCAGGGGGTCTCCCAGGGTGGGTGGGGGTCCCAGTGGGTCCCCGGGATGAATGGGGGTCCCAGGGGGTCTCCCAGGGTGGGTGGGGGGTCCCCTCAGGGTGGGTGGGGGTCCCAGGGGGTGGGTGGGGGTCTCCCAAGGTGATTGGGGGTCCCCCTGACCCCGCCCCCCCCCAGGTGCTGGTGTCGCGGGATATTGAGGAGGGGGCGTCCCGCGGAGCCCCCGGGGGGGGGCGGGGCCCGGAGCAGGAGGAGGAAGAGGAGGAGCAGAGAGGGGAGGAAGAGCAGCGCGGGGCGGGGGCGCTGCGGCAGCGCCCGGTGCCGGCGGAGAGGTGGGAATGGGGAGGGGGCTGCACCCCCAAATTCCTGAATTCCCGACCCCAAAATTCCCCAATTTCCAAACCACAAATTCCTGAATTTCCAACCCCAAATTCCTGAATTTCAGACCCCAAAATTCAGAATTTCAGACCCCAAAATTCCCGAATTCCCAACCCAAAATTCCTGAATTTCCAACCCCAAATTCCCAAATTCCAAACTCCAAAATTCCTGAATTTCGAACTCCCCCGACCCCAAATTCCCAAATTCCCGACCCCAAAATTCCCGAATTCCAAACACCAAATTCCTGAATTCCCGACCCCAAAATTCCCAAATTTCAGACCCCAAAATTCCCGAATTTTCAACCCAAAATTCCTGACTTTCCAACCCCAAATTCCTGAATTTCCAACCCCAAAATTCCCGAATTTCCAACCCCAAAATTCCCGATTTCCAACTCCAAATTCCTGAATTTCTGACCCCAAAATTCCCGAATTTTCAAACCCTAAATTCCTGAATTTCCAACCCCAAATTCCTGAATTTCCAACCCCAAAATTCCTGAATTTCCATCCCCAAAATTCCCGAATTCCCAACACTCCCAGACGCCAAATTCCCAAATTTCAAACCCCGCCCAAATTCCTGAATTTCGAACCCCCCGACCCCAAGTTCCCGAATTTCAGACCCCAAAATTCCCGAATTTCCAACCCCAAATTCCTGAATTTCCAACCCCAAAATTCCCAAATTCCCGACCCCAAAATTCCCGAATTTCAGACCCCAAATTTCTGAATTCCCGACCCCAAAATTCCCGAATTCCCGACAGTCCCAGACCCCAAATTTCCAAATTTCAAAACCCCCAGACCCAAATTCCCGATTTCCGACGCCCCCAGACCCCAAATTCCCGAGTTCCCGACCCCCCCAGACCCAAATTCCCGATTTCCCTGGGGGGTTTTGGGGAGGGATTTTGGGGTGCTGGGTGGGGAGGGGGCTGCACCATGAATGGGGAGGGGTCTCCAACCCCAAATTCCTGAATTTCAAAACCCCCAGACCCCAAATTCCCGATTTCCGACGCCCCCAGACCCCAAATTCCCGATTTCCCTGTGGGGTTTTGGGGAGGGATTTTGGGGTGCTGGGTGGGGAGGGGGCTGCACCAGTGAATGGGGAGGGGTCTCCAACCCAAATTCCCAAATTTCAACCCCCCCAGACCCCAAATTCCCGATTTCCAAGCCCCCAGACCCCAAATTCCCGAGTTCCCGACCCCCCAGACCCCAAATTCCCGATTTCCAAGCCCCCAGACCCCAAATTCCCGAATTCCCTGGGCGGTTTTGGGGAGGGATTTTGGGGTGCTGGGTGGGGAGGGGGCTGCACCGTGAATGGGGAGGGGTCTCCATCCCCCAATTCGGGATTTGCCGCCCCCTCCCCAGGCGGGGTCCGCGGCTGCTGCTCTCGCTCTGGTGCCACCGCGAGCAGGGCAAGCTCGTGGCCATCGTGCACGGCTGCAGGTGAGGAGGGGGCACCGGGACCCCCAAAACCCTCCCCAAATTCCCCTGGGGACCCCCAAACCCTGCCCAGGACACCCGGACCCCCAAAACCCTCCCCAAATTCCCCTGGGGACCCTCAGATCCCCCAAACCCTGAACCCCCAAGCCCTCCCCAGGATCACCTGAGGACCCCCAAAACTCTCCCCAAATTCCCCCTGGGACCCCCAAACCCTGCCCAGGACCCCCAGACCCCCCAAACCCTCCCCAAAATCCCCTGGGGACCCCCAAACCTTCCCCAGGACCTCCAGACCCCCCAAACCCTCCCCAAAATCCCCCTTGGGGACCCCCAAACCCTGCCCAGGACCCCCAGACCCCCAAAACCCTCCCCAAAATCCCCTGGGGACCCCCAAACCTTCCCCAGGACTTGCAGACCCCCCAAACCCTCCCCAAATTCCGCCTGGGGACCCCCCAAATCCTCCCCAAATTCCCCCTGGAGACCCCCAAACCCTGCCCAGGACTCCCCCAGCATCCCCAGGATCCTCTGGGACCCCCCAAAACCCTCCCCAAATTCCCCTGGGGACCCCCAAACCCTGCCCAGGACCCCCCAAATCCTGAACCCCCAAACCCTCCCCAAAATCCCCAGACCCTCCAAACCCTCCCCAAATTCCCCCTGGGGACCCCCAAAGCTTCCCCAGGACCCCCAGACCCCCAAAACCCTCCCCAAAATCCCCTCAGACCCCCCAAACCTTCCCCAGGACTCCTCCAGGATCCTCTGGGACCCCCAAAACCCTCCCCAAATTCTCCTGGGGACCCCCAGATCCCCCAAACCTTGAACCTCCAAACCCCTCCCCAGGATCACCTGAGGACCCCCAAAACCCTGAACCCCCCAAACCCCCCAGTTCCCCCCAAACCCTCCCCAGGACACCCCAAACCCTCCCCAAAATCCCCAGAACACCCAAACCCTCCCCAGATCCCCCAAACCCTGAACCCCCAAACCCCCCCAGGAGCCCCCAGGACCCCCAAAACCCGAACACCCCAACCCCCCCCAGACCCTCCCAAGTTTGAGCCCCCTCCCCAGAGACCCCCGCGCCCCCTCCCCAGGGACCTGCGGGCCTCCTCCAAGGAGCTGCCCGACCCCTACGTGTCCCTGGCGCTGCTCCCCGAGCGCGGCCGCGGCTCCAAGCGCAAAACGGGGGTGCAGAGACGGACCCTGAACCCCGAGTTCAACGAGAGGTGATGGGGGGGGTCACGGGGGGTCTCTGGGGGGGTCCTGAGGGGGTGTTGGGGGTCCCGGGGGGGGTTTGGGGGTCCCCAGGTGATTTTGGGGAGGTGTTTGGGGGTCCCGAGGGGGTTTTAGGGGTCCCGAGGGGGTTTTGGGGGTAATTGTGGGGAGGTTTTTGGGGGTCCCCGGGTGATTTTGGGGAGGTTTTTGGGGTTCCCGGGGGGGGTTTGGGGGTTCCCGGGGGGGGTTTTAGAGGTCCCCGGGTTATTTGGGGAGGGGTCCCGGGGGTCCCGGGTGATTTTGGGGAGGGCTCCGGGGGTCCCCGGGTGATTTTGGGGAGGGTTCTGGGGGTCCCCGGGTTATTTGGGGAGGGTCCCGAGGGTCCCGGGTGATTTTGGGGAGGGTCCCGGGTGATTTTGGGGAGGGTTCCGGGGGTCCCGGGTTATTTGGGGAGGGTCCCATCCCTCCTCTCTCGCGCAGGTTCGAGTGGGAGCTGCCCCCGGCCGAGGCCCCGCAGCGCCGCCTGGAGGCCACCGTGAAAAGCTCGGTGAACTTCGTGACCCGGGAGAAGGAGGCGCTGGGCAAGGTCGGGGGGGGTCCCGGGGGATTTTGGGGACGGTTTGGGGGTCCCCAGGGTGTTCTGGGAAGGGTTTGGGGGTCCCCAGGGTGTCCTGGGGACGGTCTGGGGGTCCCAGGGGGTTTTAGGGATGGTTTGGGGGTCAGGGTTTGGGGGCTTTGGGGGTTTTGGGGAGGGTTTGGGGATGGTTTGGGGGTCCCCAGGGTGTCCTGGGGATGGTTTGGGGGTCCCGGGGGGTTTTGGGGACGGTTTGGGGGTGCTGTGAGTGTCCTGGGGAGAGTCTGGGGGTCCCCAGGGGGGTTTTGGGGAGGGTTTGGGGGTCCCGGGGGGGTTTGGGGAGGGTTTGGGGGTCCCCAGGGGGGTTTTGGGGAGGTCTGGGGGTGCTGTGGGTGTCCTGGGGAGGGTCTGGGGGTCCTGGTTTGGGAGGTCAGGATTTGGGGAGGGGGTCTGGGGGTTTTGGGGAAGATTTGGGAGGGTCTGGGGGGTCCCTGGGTGTCCTGGGGAGGCTCTGGGGGCTCTGGGGGTGCCGTGGGAGCCCCCCCTGACCCTTTGTGCCCCCCCCCCCCCACAGCTGCAGTTGGAGCTGGCCCAGGTGGATCTGAGCGAGGGGGACCCCCGCTGGTGAGGAGGGGTCTCTGAGGTGGTGGGGAGGGGTCTCTAAAGGTGGGAGGGGTCTCTGGGATGGTGGGGAGGGGTCTCTGATGTGGGGAGGGGTCTCTGGGGTGGGGAGGGGTCTTTGGGATGATGGGAGGGGTCTCTGGGCTGGGAGGGGTCTCTGATGTGGGTGGGGGTCTCTGGGATGATGGGAAGGGGTCTTGGGTGGGGGTCTCTGAGGGTGGGGAGGGGTCTCTGAGGGTGGGGAGGGGTCTCTGGAGTGGTGGGGAGGGGTCTCTGATGTGGGGAGCGGTCTCTGATGTGGGGAGGGGTCTTTGGGGTGGTGGGGAGGTGGTCTCTAGTGGTAGGACAGGGTCTCTGATGTGGGGAGGGGTCTCTGATGTGCCCCCCCCTCAATTTCAGGTACGAGCTGCAGGACGAGCGGAACCTCCCCTGAATTTAGGGGGGGACCCCCCCCCAAATTTGCACACACGGAGGGGGGGGGCTCGGGGGGGGGGCTCGGGACCCCCTCCCCAATTGCTGCTGCCCCCCCCCCCACCCACCAAAGAGGCGCCGGGACCCCCCCCCCCCCAGCGCCCCCTCCCCAGACTGTTACAGAGCTCTCGTGCCTTGAGACCCCTCCCCAAAGAGAGACCCCCCCCAAATAAAGACCCCCCCCCAAAGAGAGACCCCTCCCCCAAAGAGAGACCCCCCCAAAGAGAGAAACCCCTCCCGAAGAGAGAGACCCCTCCCCAAAGAGAGAAACCCCTCCCCAAAGAGAGACCCCTCCCCAAATAGAGACCCCTCCCCAAATAGAGATCCCCGAGAGACCCCTCCCCACACTGGGGGCGCTTCTCGGAGCTGCTGCTGCCACCGCCGGGGTGTCCCCAAGGTGTCCCCAAGGTGTCCCCAAGGTGTCACAGCTGAGATGTCACCGAGATATCACCGGGTGCCACCGGGATGTCCCTGGAATGTCACCAAGTGTCACCCGGATGTCCCCAAGGTGTCACCGAGATATCACCGGGATGTCACCAGGGTGTCCTTGGGTGTCACCGGGGTGTCCCCGCTGGGGTGTCCCCAAATGTCACTGGGATGTCCCTGGATGTGACCCAAGTTGTCACCCGGATGTCACCGAGATATCACCGGGTGTCACCGGGATGTGCCCAAGGTGTCACTGACATGCCATTAGTGGGATGTCCCCAACGGGATGTCACCGGAATGTCCCCACATGTCACCGAGATGCCACCGCCAGGCCACTGCCGCCATGCCACCACCGTGCCGCCACCGTGCTGCCACCGGGCTGTCCCACACTGTCCCAGGCTGTCCCGGGCTGTCCCAACCTGTCCCACACTGTCCCTGGTCTGTCCCGGGCTGTCCCAGGATGTCCCCGGGCTGTCCCCTGGATGTCCCCAGGATGTCCCTGAGCTGTCCTGGGCTGTCCCCGGGCTGTCCCAGGATGTCCCCTGGATGTCCCCGAGCTGTCCCCGGGATGTCCCCTGGATGTCCCACACTGTCCCGCGCTGTCCCCGGTCTGTCCCCGCGCTGTCCCCGCGCTGTCCCCGCGCTGTCCCCGCCGCGCTGCCTTCCCGTGGCTGCGTCCCCTCCCTGCCGCGCTAATAAAGGAGGGAGGACACGCTGGTGGCTCCTTGGTGTCCCCTCTGTCACCCCCACGGTGTCCCCAGCCTGGGCCCTGCTGGGGTGTCCCCAACGGAGATCGGGGTGTCCCCAAAGTGGGGGGGGTCCTGGGGGTGTCCCCTGTGGGTTCCAGACCCCGAGTGACCCCCCCTGAGGTGACCCCCATGGGTGATGTCCCTGCTCTGGGTGTGGCCCTGGGGTGTCCCCTCTGTGATGTCCCCTTGGGGGTGTCCCTGAGGTGTCCCCCAGTCTGATGTCCCCCTGTGGGTGTCCCTGAGGTGTCCCCGTGGGTGTCCCCTGGGGTGTCCCTGTGTGATGTCCCCCATAGAGGTGTCCCTGTTTGGTGTCCCCATAGGGGTGTCCCCGTGGGGGTGTCCCTGAGATGTCCCCTGAGATGTCCCCCAGTCTGGTGTCCCCCAGTCTAATGTCCCCGTGGGGCTGTCCCCGTGGGTGTCCCCTCTGTGATGTCCCCATGGGGGTGTCCCTGAGGTGTCCCCCAGTCTGATGTCCCCCGTGGGTGTCCCCTCTGCGATGTCCCCTCTGTGATGTCCCCATGGGGTGTCCCCCGTGAGATGTCCCCCTGTGGGTGTCTCTGAGGTGTCCCCGTGGGTGTCCCCGTGGGTGTCACCCCTCTGTTTGTCCCCTGAGGTGTCTCCTGAGGTGTCCCCCAGTGTGATGTCCCCGTGGGTGTCCCCGTGGGTGTCCCCGCGACGTCCCCTCTGCGATGTCCCCTCTATGGTGTCCCCATGGGGGTGACCCCTGAGGTGTCCCCGTGGGTGTCCCCTCTGCGATGTCCCTGAGGTGTCCCCTCTATGATGTCCCCCTGTGGGTGTCCCCGTGGGTGTCACCCCTCTGTTTGTCCCCTGAGGTGTCCCCCTGTGGGTGTCCCCCAGTGTGATGTCCCCGTGGGTGTCCCCGCGATGTCCCCTCTGTGATGTCCCCTCCGCGCTGTCCCCTCCGCGCTGTCCCCCCGGGGGTGCCGCTGCCATCTCCGTGCCCATCTATAGCCAAAACATTTCCCGCTGGAAAAAAGGGGCGTGGTCCCCCTCCGTGCCCCGCCCCCTCATGAATAATTAACCCCCTCATTAGCGCCGTGACGCAGCCGCGCGGTGACGCCCGAAGGCGCAGGAAGGAACGGACGGGAGCGGCCGCCGCCATGGTGGGCACCGGGAGCGGGACCGGGAACGGAACCGGGAGGGGAAGCGGGAGGGGAACCGGGAGGGGAAGCGGGAACGGGAACCGCGGGGGATGCGCGGGCGGGGGATGCGCGGGGGGACCGGGGCGGGGGTCGCACCGGGGCGGGGATGGCGCGGGAGCTCCCGGGAGCACCGGGCGGGCACCGGGCGCGCGCGGCCGCTCCATCCAGCGGGGACGCCGCCGCCGCCGCCGCCGCCTCCCGGTTCCCATCCCGGTGCCGCCGCCGCTTCCCGGTTCCCCATCCTGACCGCCGCTCTCCCCGCAGTGCGACTTCTCGGAGGAGCAGACCGCGGGTGAGTGACCGGCACCGGACACACCGGGCACCGGGAGCGAGCAGAGCACCGGGAGCGAGCCCCGCGCACCGGGCACGGCGGACGGACCCCCCCGGGCCGCTCCCGCCGCCGCCGCCGCCCCCGGCGCTTCCTGCGCGGCCTCGGGCGGGGCCTTCCCGGGCAAAGTCCCCGTTGGGACCGGGGGATGGAGGGGTGCGGGACCGGGGGGGTACCGGGGCTGCGGAACCGGGATGGGAACCGGGACAGAACCGGGACCGGAACCGGCACCGGGGGGGTTCGGGCCCCTCCTGCGCAATTTGCCCTTATATGGGCATGGCGCGCGCCGGCCGCGCATTCCTGCGGGGCGGGGCCGCGGATTCCGGAGCGCTCCCGGTGCCCCGGGACCCGCCCGGCCCCGCCCGGTGCCAACGGGACCCGCCGGGCACGGGCAGCATCCCCCGAGGGCGGCGGCCCCTCCTGCATCTGCATCCCGGCCCGGGGTCGGGTTCCACCGGGAAACCGGATCGCACCGGGAACCGGATCCTACCGGGAAACCGATCCTACCCGGAAACCGGATCGCACCGGGGAGCGAAACCCGACCGGGGGTCCCGGTCGCGGGGTCGCGGGGATGCGGCTCTGGGGTCTCGGTGGAACAAACCGGGGGTCTCGGTGTCCCGGGGGTCCCGGCGGTGCTGACTCGGTGGTCCCGGTGTCACAGGGGTCCCGGTGTCCCGGGGGTCCCGGTGTCCCGGGGGTCCCGGTGATGTTGTCACAGGGGTCCCGGTGTCACAGGGGTCCCGGTGTCACGGGGGTTCCGGTGTTCCGGTGGTCACGGCGCTGCTGAGACTGAGGGAGGGTCCCGGGGTGTTTGAGGTCCCTCAGGGGGTCCCGGCGGTCCCGGTGCCGTTGACACGGGGGTGGGGTCCCGGTGCTGCTGTCGTGGGGGTCCCGGTACCCCGATGGTCCCGTGGTGACCCAGGGAGGGTCCCGGTGGTCCCGGCACTGACCCGGGGTGGTCCCGTTGCCCCGGTGGTCCCAGCACGGATACAGGGAGGGTCCCGGTGGTCCCGAGGGAGTCCCGGTGGTCCCGGCACTGCCCCGGTGGAGTCCGGTGGTCTCGCACTGACCGGGTGGGTCCGGGCAGAGTTCAAGGAGGCTCCCGGTGGTCCCGGGGAGTTCCCGGTGCCCCGGCACTGACCCAGGGAGGGTCCCGGTGTTCCCGGGGGGGTCCCGGTGGTCTCTCAGTGCCCCGGTTGGTCCCGGCAGGGTTCAAGGAGGGTCCCGGGGGGTTCCCGGGGGGTTCCCGGTGTTCCCAGCGGGTTCCCGGTGCCCCAGCACTGACCGGGCGGGTCCCGGGGGGTCCCGGTGGTCTCTCACTGCCCGGTGCTCCCGACAGAGTTCAAGGAGGGTCCCAGGGGATTCCCAGTGTTCCCGGTGGGTTCCCGGGGGGGTCCCGGTTTCCCCTCACTCAGTGCCCCGGTGCTCCCGGCAGAGTTCAAGGAGGCTCCCGGTGGTCCCGGGGGGTTCCCAGTGTTCCCGGGGGGGTCCCGGTGGTTCCGGGATGTTCCCGGTTTCCCCTCACGGCCCGGTGCTCCCGGTGGTTCCGGGGAGTTCCCGGTGCCCCAGCACTGACCGGACGGGTCCCGGGAGGTTCCCGATGGGTTCCCGGTTTCCCCTCACTCAGTGCCCGGTGTTCCCGGGGGGTTCCCGGTGTTCCCGGGTGGTCCCGGTGGGTTCCCGGTGGTCCCGGGTGGTCCCGGTGCTCTCTCACGGCCCCGGTGCTCCCGGCAGAGTTCAAGGAGGTTTTCCAGCTCTTTGACCTGGGGGATCCCGGTGGTCTCACACTGACCAGGCGGGTTCCCGGGGGTTCCCTGTGTTCCCGGGGGGTCCCGGTGTTCCCGGGGTGTTCCCGGTGTTCCCGGTGGTCTCTCACGGCCCCGGTGCTCCCGGCAGAGTTCAAGGAGGCGTTCCAGCTCTTTGACCTGGGGGTTCCCGGTGTTCCCGGGGGTTCCCGGTGTTCCCGGTGGGTTCCCGGGGGGGTCCCGGTGGTCCCGGTGCTCTCTCAGTGTCCCGGTGCTCCCGGCAGAGTTCAAGGAGGCGTTCCAGCTCTTTGACCGCACCGGGGACGGGAAGATCCTGTTCAGCCAGTGCGGGGATGTGATGCGGGCGCTGGGCAGAACCCGACCAACGCCGAGGTCATGAAGGTGCTGGGGAACCCCAAGAGCGACGGTGAGCGGGGGGGGAGACCCCCGGGACCCCCAAAGGCTGAGACCCCTCCTCACCCTGAGAGAAACCCCAACACTGAGACCCCTCCCCACCCTGAGACCCCTCCTCACCCTGAGACCCCAAAGGCTGAGACCCCTCCTCACCCCGAGACCCCTCCTCACCCTGAAACCCCAACACTGAGACCCCAACACTGAGACCCCCTCCCCACCCTGAGACCCCTCCCCACCCTGAGACCCCTCCTCACCCCGAGACCCCCAAAGGCTGAGACCCCTCCTCACCCTGAGAGAGACCCCAGCACTGAGACCCCTCCTCACCCTGAGACCCCAGCACTGAGACCCCTCCCACCCTGAGACCCCTCCTCACCCTGAGACCCCCAAAGGCTGAGACCCCAGCACTGAGACCCCTCCTCACCCCTGAGCACTGCAGAGAGCTCCAGTGAGACCCCCACCCCAAAACCTCAACACCAGGCTGTCCTTCCACAAACATCTCTTGGGAAGCCCCCCACCCTTAAAAACCCCCTCAAAGCCCCCTACCCTTATAAACCCCCTCAGAAAGCCCCCCACCCTTTAACTCCTTCAGGAAGACCCTCACTCTTTTAACCCCCTTGGGAAGCCCCTCACCCTTATAAACCCCCTCAAAAAGCCCCTCACCCTTATAAACCCCCTTTGGAAAGCCCCTCACTCTTATAAACCCCCTCAGGAAGCCCCCCTTGGGAAGCCCTGCACCCTTATAAACCCCTTTGAAAAGCCCCCCTACCCTTATAAACCCCTTCAGGAAGCCCCCACTCTTATAAACTCCCTCAAAAAGCCCCCGCCCTCATAAACCCCCTTGAAAAACCCCTCACCCTTATAAACCCCTTTGAAAAGCCCCTCACTCTTTTAAACCCCCTTGGAAAGCCCCTCACCCTCA
The DNA here is from genome assembly GCF_047830755.1 of Zonotrichia albicollis. Classification (NCBI taxonomy): domain Eukaryota; kingdom Metazoa; phylum Chordata; class Aves; order Passeriformes; family Passerellidae; genus Zonotrichia; species Zonotrichia albicollis. The sequence goes on from NC_133851.1 coordinate 1,604,788, forward strand.
TAAACCCCTTGAAAAACCCCTCACCCTTATAAAGCCCCTCAGAAAGCCCCCCACTCTTATAAACCTCTTTGGAAAACCTCCCACCTTTATAAACCCTCTCAGAAAGCCCCTCACCCTTTTAACCCCCTTGAAAAGCCCCTCACCCTTATAAACCCCCTTTGGGAAGCCCCCCACCCTTATAAACCCCCTCAGGAAGACCCCACCCTTATAAACTGCTTTGGGAAGCCCCTCACCCTTTTAACCCCCCTCACCCTTTTAACCCCCTTTGGGAAGCCCCTCACCCTTATAAACCCCCTGAGGAAGACCCCCACTCTTACAAACCCCCTCAGGAAGCCCCCCACCCTTTTAACCCCCTTTGGGAAGCCCCTCACCCTTTTAACCCCGTTTGGGAAGCCCCTCATCCTTATAAACCCCTTTGGAAGCCCCCCACCCTTATAAACCCCCTCAGAAAGCCCCCCACTCTTATGAACCCCTTTGGAAAGCCCCCCACCTTTACAAACCCCCTCAGAAGGCCCCCCACCCTTTTAACTCCCTCAGGAAGCCCCCCACCCTTACAAACCCCCTTAGAAAGCCCCCACCCTTATAAACCCCCCTCAAAAGCCCCCCACTCTTATAAACCTTGAAAAGCCCCCCACTCTTATAAACCCCCTTTGGGAAGCCCCCAACCCTTATAACCCTGTTTGGGAAGCCCCCCACCCTTTTAACCCCCTTTGGGAAGCCCCTTACCCTTATAAACCCCTTTGGAAAACCTCCCACCTTTACAAACCCCCCCTCGGGAAGCCCCCCACCCTCACCCCCCCTGAGAAGCCCCCTCCCCACCATGGTGCCCGCAGAGATGAACGTGAAGACGCTGAGCTTCGAGCAGTTCCTGCCCATGATGCAGACCATCGCCAAGAACAAGGACCAGGGCTGCTTCGAGGACTACGTGGAGGGGCTGCGCGTGTTCGACAAGGAGGGGAACGGCACCGTCATGGGCGCCGAGATCCGCCACGTGCTCGTCACCCTCGGTGCGCCCACTGTGGGGCTGGGGGCTCAGAATGGGGTGGGGGCTGGGAATGGCGGGCTGGGGGCTGAGAATGGGGGTCTGGGGGCTCGGAATGGGGGTGGGGGGGCTGGGAATGGAGCTGGGGTCTTGGAATGGGGGTCTGGGAATGGGGGTGGGGGGCTCAGAATGGGAGGCTGGGAGCTGGGAATGGGGGTGGGGGGCTTGAAATGAGGGGTCTGGGGGCTTGGAATGGGGGTGAGAGGGCTGGGAATGGGGGTAGAGGGTTCGGGATGGGGGTCTGGGGGCTTGGAATGAGGGGTGGAGGGCTTGAAATGAGGGGTGGGCAGCTCGGAATGGGGGATTGGGGGGCTCGGAATGGGGGTCTGGGGGCTGGGAATGGGAGTGGGGGGCTTGAAATTGAGGTCTGGGGGCTGGGAATGGGGGTCTGGGGCCTGGGAATGGGAGTGGGGGGTTCAGAATTGGGGTCTGGGGGCTCGGAATGGGGGTGAGGGGGCTGGGAATGGGGGTAGGGGGCTTGAAATTGGGGTCTGGGGGCTCGGAATAGAGGATTGGGTGCTCAAAATGAGGGGTGGGAGGCTTGAAATTGGGGTCTGGGGGCTGGGAATGGGCGTGGGGGGCTCGGAATGGGGGTCTGGGGGCTGGGAATGGGGGTCTGGGGGCTTGAAATGGGGGATTGGGGAGCTCAAAATGGGGCTGGGGGACTGGGAATGGGAGTGGGGGGCTCAGAATGGGGGTAGGGGGCTTGAAATGAGGGGTGGGGAGCTCGGAATGGGGGATTGGGGGGCTTGAAATTGGGGTCTGGGGGACTCAAAATAGAGGTAGGGGGCTCGAAATGGGGCTGGGGGCTGGGAATGAGAGTGGGGGGCTTGAAATTGGAGTCTGGGGGCTTGGAATGGGGGATTGGGAGACTCGGAATGGGGGTGGGGGGTTTGGAATGGGGGTCTGGGGGCCGGGAATGGGGGTGAGGGGCTTGAAATGGGGGTAGGGGGCTTGAAATGAGGGGTGGGGAGCTCGGAATGGGGGATTGGGGGGCTTGAAATTGGGGTCTGGGGGACTCAAAATAGGGGTAGGGTGCTCGAAATGTGGCTAGGGGCTTGGAATAGGAGTAGGGGGCTGGGAATGGGGGGCTGGGGTCTCGAATTGGGGTCTGGGGGCTGGGAATGGGAGTGGGGGGTTCAGAATGGGGGTCTGGGGGCTGGGAATGGGGGTAGGGGGCTCAAAATGGGGGGGGTGGGGGGCTCGAAATGAGGGGTAGGGAGCTTGAAATTGGGGTCTGGGGGCTCAGAATTGGGGTCTGGGGGCTCAAAATGGGGGTAGTGGGCTTGAAATGAGGGGTGGGCAGCTCGGAATGGGGGTGGGGACATCAAAATGAGGGGTCTGGGGGGGTCTCAGGGGGTTGGGGACCTCAGAATAAGGGGATTTAGGGGGGTGTGGGCACCCCGAGGGTCCCAAAGGTGCTGCCAGGGGTGGGTGTGGGGGTCCCAAAGGTGCTGCCAGTGGTGGGCTCTGGGCACCTCAGGGGTCCCAAAGGTGCTGCCAATGGGGGGGCCTGGGCACCCTGAGGGTCCCAAAGGTGCTGCCGGGGGGGGTGTGGGGGTCCCAAAGGTGCTGCCAATGGTGGGCTCTGGGCACCCTGAGGGTCCCAAAGGTGCTGCCAGGGGTGGGTTTGGGCTACCCTAAAGGTGCTGCCAATGGTGGGCTCTGGGCACCCCCGAGGGTCCCAAAGGTGCTGCCAATGGGGGCCTGGGCACCTCAGGGGTCCCAAAGGTGCTGCCGAGCGGGGGTGTGGGGGTCCCAAAGGTGCTGCCAATGGTGGGCCTGGGCACCTCAGGGGTCCCAAAGGTGCTGCCAATGGTGGGCCTGGGCACCCTGAGGGTCCCAAAGGTGCTGCCAATGGGGGTGTGAGGGTCCCAAAGGTGCTGCCAGGGGTGGGCTCTGGGCACCTCAGGGGTCCCAAAGGTGCTGCCAATGGGGGTGTGGCCCCCCCGAGGGTCCCCAAGGTGCTCCCAGCACTGTCCTGGTGACCCCACCTGAGCTTTTCAAGCCCCCCAGGGCGCCCCCCACCCAAGGGTGACGCCCGTGGGTGCCCCCCATGGCAGGTGAGAAGATGACCGAGGAGGAGGTGGAGCAGCTGGTGGCCGGCCACGAGGACAGCAACGGCTGCATCAACTACGAGGGTGAGCCCGGGGGTCCCGGGGGTCCCGGGGGGTCCTGGGGGGGTCCCGGGGGGTCCTGGGGGGGTCTCCCACACCCCCACCCCTCCCTGACCATCACGTCTGTTCCTTGTTCCCCCAGCCTTTGTGAGACACATCTTGTCAGGGTGACGCCTCGCAGGGGTAACGCCTCCCCCGAGCCCCCTCCTCAAATTTATTTTTTAATTTTTCCTCATTCCTTCTTTATTTTTATTTTTTTCCTTCCTCCTGCTGCGCCCTGGTGTCTTTTTTTTGTTTTTTAATATTTTCCAAAATTATGCAAAATTTATAAAAAAAATTAAATAAAAAAAAGGCTGCCTGGTTCTCTCCTCCCTGCATGCCCCTCTGTGCATGGAGCCCCAGGGCTGGTTTTGGGGAGGGGGCTGCAGGAAGGACCCCCCCCCCTCTTGCTGGGTCCTCCCTGAGCTCTTGAGCCGTTTTTTGGACTTTTGGTTTTTCTGCCTCTTTCTGGGATTTGGGGTTTTTTGGGGGGGGGGGGGGGCTCCACAGACCCCTCCTCACATCCCCCTCCTCTTTTTCTCTCTGCAGAGCTGGTCCGGATGGTGCTGAGTGGATGAAGACCCCTCCTCATTATTTTTTAACCCCCCTAATTTCTTCATTATTTCGTTATCTGTCCCCCTCCTCACTCGATTTTGTGCCTTTTCCCCTCATTTTTCTGTCACCCCCTGAGCCCCCTCCCCTCAGCCCCACTCTAAATTATTAATTAATTGCTCCACAGCATCAAATAAATCAAAATAAAGGCTCCCCACCGGCTAAATTATTAATTATTGCTCCACAGCATCAAATAAATCAAAATAAAGGCTCCCCACCGGCTAAATTATTAATTATTGCTCCACAGCATCAAATAAATCAAAATAAAGGCTCAGAGAGAGTGGTCGTGGTGCCCCCTCCCCAATTTCCAAACACCACCAAAAGCCTCTTCTTCTTCTTCTTCCCGCCCCGGGGGGGAATTGCAATTTTTCTTTTTATTGGTTTTTTAAAAAAAAAAGAAACAAACAGAAATAAACGAAATAAACCAAAAAAAAAAAAAAAGGGATGAGGAAGAGGAGGAAGAGGAAGGGGTTTTTTGAGGAGGGGGGGGAAATGCCCATGTGCCAGGTGGGATCGGAGCTGTCTCATAAATAACCAGGGGGGAGTGGGACCCCCACCATGAGACCAACACTTAAATAAAATCCGGGATAATCATAAAAAAATCCCAAAGCTGGAGGGGAGGAAGGGGAGGAAGAGGAGGAGGAGAGAAGGGGGAGGGTCCTTGGAGGGGCGGGGCCGGGCAGGGGGCGGAGTCTCACTGGGTGGGGGGCACGGGGGTGGGCACCGAGCTGGGGGTGGGCACCGAGAGGGGCTCCGGCTGCAGGGGGGGGGCCTTGGTCTGTGGGAGAGAACACAGAGAAAAGAGGGGAGGGGGGCGTCAGCGCACAAAAAGGGGAGGGGGGCACAAAAAGCGCGGCCGCCGTCCCCTCTGACCCAACCTCCATGCCCAAAATGCACCAAAAATGTCCTCAAAGTTTCCCCAAAATCTCCTCAAAAATTCCTCAAAAATTTGCACAAAATTCCTCCAAAAATTTCCTCAAAATTTCCCCAAAATTCCCTCAAAAGTTTCCCCAAAATCTCCTCAAAAATTCCTCAAAAATTTGCACAAAATTCCTCCAAAAATTTCCTCAAAATTTCCCCAAAATCTCCTCAAAAATTCCTAAAAAATTCCTCAAAATTTCATCGAAATTCCCCCAAATATTTCCTCAAAAATTCCCCCAAAATTCCCTCAAAAGTTTCCTCAAAAATGTCCTCAAAATTTCCCCAAAATCTCCTCAAAAATTCCTCCAAAAATTTCCTCAAAATTCCCTGCAAATTTCCACCAAAATTCTTGTAAAATTTTCCCAAAAAAAAAATCCCCGAAATTTCCCCAAAAACTTCCTCAAAAATGTCCTAAAAATTTCCCCAAAAAATCGGCAAAATTCCTCAAAAATATCCCCAAAATCTCCTCAAAAATTCCTAAAAAATTCCTCAAAATTTCATCGCAATTCCCCCAAATATTTCCTCAAAAATTCCCCCAAAATTCCCTCAAAAGTTTCCTCAAAAATGTCCTCAAAATTTCCCCAAAATCTCCTCAAAAATTCCTCCAAAAATTTCCTCAAAATTCCCTGCAAATTTCCACCAAAATTCTTGTAAAATTTTCCCAAAAAAAAATCCCCGAAATTTCCCCAAAAACTTCCTCAAAAATGTCCTAAAAATTTATCCCCCAAAATGTCCTCAAAAATTCCTAAAAATTTCCTCAAAAATTTGCACCAAAACTCCTCCAAAAATTTCCTCAAAATTTCTCCCCAAAATTCCCTCAAAAGTTTCCCCAAAATTCCTCAAAGGCTTCCTACAAATTTCCTCAAAAAATCTCCTTAAAAACTTCCTCAAAAATGTCCTAAAAATTTCCCCAACAATCGCCAAAATTCCTCAAAAAATCCCCAACATGTTCTCAAAATTTCCCCAAAATGTCCCTCAAAAATTCCTAAAAATTCCTCAAAAATTTGCACCAAAATTCCTCCAAAAATTTCCTCAAAATTTCCCCAAAATCTCCTCAAAAATTCTAAAAAATTCCTCAAAAATTTGCACCAAAACTCCTCCAAAAATTTCCTCAAAATTTCCCCAAAAGTGCCTTGCAATTCCCTCAAAAATGTCCTAAAAATTTCCTCAGAATTTCCTCAAAAATCCCTCATAATTTCCTCAAAATTCCCACAAAAATTTCCTCAAAATTTGCTCCAGAATTCCTCCAAAATTTCCTCAAAAAAAATCCCCAAAAAAATCGCCAAAATCCCCAAAATTTCCTCAAAAAAATCCCCAATTTTTCCCTCAAAAATTCCCCAAAATTTCCTCAAAAACTTCCTCAAAACCTCCCCAAAAAAATTCCCTCAAATTTCCTCAAAAAAAAATCCCCAAAAATTCCTCAAAGATTTCCTCAAAATTTGCTCCAAAATTCCTCCAAAATTTCCTCAAAAAAATTCCCCAAAAAAATCGCCAAAATTCCCTCAAAAATTCCGTCCAAATTTCCTCCAAATTCCCTCCAAATTCCCTCAAAAATTTTCCCAAAAAAATCCCCGAAATTTCCTCAAAAACTTCCTCAAAAATGTCCTAAAAAATTCCCCAAATAAAATCCCCAAAATTCCTCAAAACCTTCCTCAAAAATGTCCTAAAAATTCCCCCAAAAAATCGCCAAAATTCCTCAAAAATTCCCCAAAATTTCCCTCAAAAAAAATCCCCAAAATTCTCCCTCAAAAAAAATCCCCCAATTTTTTCCCTCATAAAATCCCCGAAATTTCCTCAAAAACGTCCTAAAAAATTCCCTCAAAAAATCCCCAAAATTTCCCTCAAAAATTCCCCAATTTTTCCCTCATAAAATCCCCGAAATTTCCTCAAAAACTTCCTCAAAAAGTCCCTAAAAATTCCCCAAAAAATCCCCCAAATTTTCCCTCAAAAAATCCCCTATTTTTCCCTCAAAAATTCCCCAATTTTTCCCTCAAAAAAATCCCCGAAATTTCCTCAAAAACTTCCTCAAAAATGTCCTAAAAAAATTCCCCAAAAAATCCCCAAAATTTTCCTCAAAAAATCCCCAAAATTTCCCTCAAAAATTACCCAATTTTTCCCTCAAAAAATCCCCGAAATTTCCTCAAAAACTTCCTCAAACATGTCCTAAAAAATTCCCCAAAAAATCCCCAAAATTTCCCTCAAAAAATCCCCAAAATTTCCTCAAAAACTTCCTCAAAACCTCCCAAAAAAAATTCCCTCAAATTTCCTCAAAAAAAAATCCCCAAAAATTCCACAAAGATCTCCTCAAAAATTTGCTTCAAAATCCTCCAAATTTTCCTCAAAAAAATTCCCCAAAAATCCCCCAAAATTCCCTCAAAAATCCTCAATTTTTCCCTCAAAAAATCCCCGAAATTTCCTCAAAAACTTCCTCAAAAATGTCCTAAAAAATTCCCCAAAAAAATCGCCAAAATTTCCCTCAAAAAATCCCCAATTTTTCCCTAAAAAAAATCCCTGAAATTTCCTCAAAAATGTCCTAAAAAATTCCCAAAAAAATCCCCAAAATTCCCTCAAAATATCCCCAAAATTCCTCAAAAATTCCCCAAAATTTCCCTCCAAAATTCCCCCAATTTTTCCCTAAAAAAAAAATCCCTGAAATTTCCTAAAAAATGTCCTAAAAAATTCCCCAAAAAATCCCCAAAATTCCTCAAAAAATCCCCAAAATTCCCTCAAAAATTCCCCAAATTTTCCCTCAAAAATTCCCCAATTTTTCCCTCAAAAATTCCCCAATTTTTCCCTCATAAAATCCCCGAAATTTCCTCAAAAACTTCCTCAAAAAGTCCCTAAAAATTCCCAAAAAATCCCCAAAATTTCCCTCAAAACATCCTCAAAAATTCCCTCAAAAATTCCCCAATTTTTCCCTCATAAAATCCCAAAATTTCCTCAAAAATGTCCTAAAAAATCCCCCAAAAAAATCCCCAAAATTCCTCAAAAAATCCCCAAAATCCCTCAAAAAACCCCCAAAATTTCCCTCAAAAAATCCCCAACTTTTCCTCAAAAATTCCCCACCTTTCCCCTCAGAGTCCTCCTCACCTGGGACGAGGCCGGCGCTGGGAAGGAGGCTTCCCTGCACGGCGGCCACGATGGCGGGGCTGTGCGCGGCTGCCGAGCCCCCCGCGCCCCCCGCGCCGCCGCCGCCGAGGTGAGGATGATGATGGTGGTGGTGGTGGTGGTGATGGTGATGCGAGTTGGAGGGGGGCAGCCCCCTCCCCATGCTGCCGCCGGCCAGGGCCCCCCCCCCATGCAGCGGGTTAGCGGGGAAGGGGTCGCCCATGGGAGGGGGGGGGGTTGTTAGCCATGCTGGGGGGGGGCACGGCCGCGGGGGGGCAATTACCGGGCACGGAGGCGTGGCCGGTGCCGCCGCCGCTGCTGCCGGTGCTGCTGCCGCCGGTGCTGCCGCCGGTAACGCCGCCGCCGCCGGGGAGGGTCCCCGGCAGGAGCTGAGAGGGCGGAGGAGGCGGCGGCTGCTGCTGCCCGGGGAACGGCACCACCGGGGCTGCGGGAGGGGAGAGCGGAGTGAGACCCCCGCCCGTAATCGGCCACCCCCGTGGGGCTGGGGGGCTGCAGGGGGAGGGGAGACCCCTGCCCTTAATCAGCCACCCCGTGGGGCTGGGGGAGATCGAGAGTGAGACCCCCACCCTTAATCAGCCACCCCTTGGGGCTGGGGGAGGGGAGATCGAGAGTGAGACCCCCGCCCTTAATCAGGCAGCACTCAATGGGGGGGAGGAGCACTGTGAGACCCCCGGGCTTATGGGGGAGAGCGAGAGTGAGACCCCCACCCTTAATCAGCCACCCCCTTTGGGGCTGGGGGGCTACAGGGGGAGGGGAGAAGGTGAGACCCCCGCCCTTATCGAGGTGAGCCCCGCCTAATCAGCACCCCTTGGGGCTGGGGGAGATCGAGAGTGAGACCCCCGCCCTTAATCAGCCACCCCTTGGGGCTGGGGGGCTACAGGGAGGGGAGAGCCAGAGTGAGACCCCCCGCCCGTAATCAGCCACCCCGTGGGGCTGGGGGGCTGCAGAGAGGGGAGACCGAGAGTGAGACCCCCACCCTCAATCAGGCAGCACTCAATGCGGGAAGAGCACTGTGAGACCCCCACTCTTATCCAGGCACCACTCAGTGTGGGGAGAGTGCCATGAGACCCCCACTTCTTATGGGGAGAGCACTGTTGAGACTCCCCACCCTTATGGGGAGAGAACCATGAGACCCCTACCCTTATTCAGGCACCACTCAATGGGGGAGAGTGCCTGTGAGACCCCCGCCCTTATGGGGAGAGAGGCTGTGAGACCCCCACCCTTATCCAGCCATCACTCAGAGCTGGGGCAGTGAAGGAGAGGGGAGAGCCCCAGCGAGACCCCCCACCCCCAACCCTCAGCACCAGTGAGACCCTCACCTCCACTGAGACCCTCCTCCAAAACCCCCTCAGAAATCCCCCCTGCCACAACCCACTGCTGCCACCCCCCATTGCTTTGGGAGCCCCCCACTCCGTACCCACCGTGCGGCACGGCCGGGACTGTTTTGGGGTGCCACCCCCACCCACCCATTGCTTTGGGACCCCTCCCACCCTGTACCCGTTGTGTGGCACGGCCGGGACTGTTTTGGGGTGCCACCCTCACCCACCCCATTGCTTTGGGAGACCCCCACCCCACACCCATTGTGCGGCACGGCCGGGACTCCCTTTGGGGTGCCACCCCCATTGCTTTGGGGATCCCCCCACCCTCACCCACCCCATTGCTCCCCGTACCCCACCCCATACCCACTGTGCAGCACGGCCAGGGGTGCCACCCTCACCCACCCTCACCTACCCCATTGCTTTGGGGACCCCCTCCACCCCGTACCCACCATGTGGCTGGGGGGTGCCACCCTCACCCCACCCCATTGCTTTGGGGAGACCCCCACCCCGTACCCACCCCATTGCTTTGGGGATCCCCCCACCCCATACCCACCGTGCGGCACGGCCGGGGTGCCACCCTCACCCACCCCATTGCTTTGGGAGACCCCCACCCCGTACCCACCCCATTGCTTTGGGAGCCCTCCACCCTCACCCACCCCATTGCTATGGGGACCCCCTCCACCCCGTACCCACCATGTGGCCGGGGGGTGCCACCCTCACCCACCCCATTGCTTTGGGGATCCCCCCACCCCATACCCACCGTGCGGCAAGGCCAGGGGTGCCACCCTCACCCACCCTCACCCACCCCATTGCTTGGGGAGCCCCCCACCCTCACCCACCCCATTGCTCCCAGCCCCCCCCCACCCCGTACCCACCGTGCGGCACGGCCGGGACTCCTTTGGGGTGCCACCCTCACCCACCCCATAGCTTTGGGACCCCCCACCCCGTACCCACCGTGCGGCACGGCCGGGCCGGCTCCCGGGGGCACGGGCGGCGGCGGCTGCGGCGGGGGCGCCCCGGGCAGCGGCGGCTGCCCCACCATGGGCTCGGCCATGCCGGGGCCGGGCGGCGCCGCCAGCGGGTGCGCGGCGGGGGCCAGGGGGGCACCGGCGGCGGCCCCGGGCAGCGGCTGCGCCCCGGGCGGCAGCGGCGGCGGCTGCTGCTGCTGCTGCTGCTGCAGGTGCTGGAAGTGCTGCTGCCGCGCCCGCATCTCCGCGTACTTGAGCTGCTCCATGTGGAACGCCTGGCGGTCGGCCAGCAGCTGCTGCCGCTGGTACTCCAGCTGGGAGGGGGCAGGCAGGAAGGGGAATGTTATATTAATATTAATTAGAGAAATATGGGATAGAATTATTTATGTTTACATGAAAATGGAAAGTATTTATTTCAAATGTTTATATAAAAATTGGAATATTATGTGTGTTGTGTTAGAAATATAATATATAATATATAATATATAATATATAATATATAATATATAATATATAATATATATGTATAATGTATAATATGTATAATGTATAATGTATCATAATCACATATATAATTATATATAAAGTATATATAAAATATATAATTATATATATAACATTGTATATAATACATATATAATATATAATCACATAAGTAGCATTATATATATATATACATATACATATATTTATATATATTATATAATATATATTATATATATATATAATATATATATATAATATATATATAATGTAATATACCATGCTGCCGCTGGTACTCCAGCTGGGAGGGACGGGGAAAACATGATGAGGGGGCAGGCAGGGGAATATTATACTAATATTAATTATATAAATATGTGATAGAATTATTTACATTTACATGAAAATGGAAAGTATTTATTTCAAATATTTATATAAAAATTTGAATATTATGTGTGTCGTGTTAGAAATATAATATATACTATATAATATATACTATATAATATATACTATATAATATATAATATATAATACTCGGGGATGGGGACAAACGGGGGCAGTGCCACCCTTGGAATGTGGGGACAAACGGGGGCAGTGCCACCCTCGGTGTGTGGGGACAAACGGGGGCAGTGCCACCCTCGGGGATGGGGACAAATGGGGGCAGTGCCACCTTTGGAGTGTGGGGACAAGCACAGGGGCAGTGCCACCCTTGGTGTGTGGGGACAAACGGGGGCGGTGCCACCCTCGGGGATGGGGACAAGCCCTCGGGGATGGGGACAAACGGGGGCGGTGCCACCCTGGGTGCCACTCACGGCCTCGCGCTCGCGGTCCATGATGGTCTCCAGCTCCTCGAAGTGCCTCAGTTTGATCTCCAGCTTCTTCATCTGCGTCTCCACCAGCAGCGCCACCAAGGACTTGATCTTGCGCTCCTCCACGGCCGCCAGGTGCTGCCCGGTGACAGTGCCAGCGGTCAGGGGTGCCCACAGCCCCGTGCCCGCTCCCTTCTCCCTGTGGCACTCGTTCCTCATTCCCTACAGGATCCCTATGGGATTCCATGTTCCACTTCCTATGGGACCCAACCATTCCTCACAGTCCCTGTCCCCTCTCCCTATAGGATCCATTCCTCTCCCCACATCCCTGTCCTCTCTCCCTATAGGATTCATTCCTGTTCCTACAGGACCCAACCATTCCTCACAGTCACTGTCCCCTCTCCCTATAGGATTCATTCCTCTCCCCACATCCCTGTCCCCTCTCCCTATAGGATTCATTCCTGTCCCCACATCCCTGTTCCCTCTCCCTATAGGATTCACTCCTCTCCCCACATCCCTGTTCCCTCTCCCTATAGGATTCATTCCTCTCCCCACATCCCTGTTCCCTCTCCCTATAGATTAATTCCTGTTCCTATGGGACCCAACCATTCCTCACAGTCCCTGTCCCCTCTCCCTATAGGATTCATTCCTCTCCCCACATCCCTGTCCCCTCTCCCTATAGGATCCATTCCTCTCCCCACATCCCTGTCCCCTCTCCCTATAGGATTCATTCCTGTTCCTATAGGACCCAACCATTCCTCACAGTCACTGTCCCCTCTCTCCCTATAGGATTAATTCCTCTCCCCACATCCCTGTTCCCTCTCCCTATAGGATTAATTCCTGTTCCTATAGGACCCAACCATTCCTCACAGTCCTTATCCCATCTCCCTATAGGATTCAATATTCCTGTTCCTACAGGACTCACCCACTCCTCACAGTCCTTGTCCCCTCTCCCTACAGGATTCATTCCTCTCCCCACATCCCTGTTCCCTCTCCCTATAGGATTCATTCCTGTTCCTATGGGACCCAACCATTCCTCACAGTCCCTGTCCCCTCTCCCTACAGGATTCATTCCTCTCCCCACATCCCTGTCCCCTCTCCCTATAGGATTAATTCCTGTTCCTACATCCCTGTCCCCTCTCCCTACAGGATTCATTCCTCTCCCCACATCCCTGTCCCCTCTCCCTATAGGATTCATTCCTCTCCCCACATCCCTGTTCCCTCTCCCTATAGGATTCATTCCTCTCCCCACATCCCTGTTTCCTCTCCCTATAGGATTCATTCCTGTTCCTATAGGACCCAACCATTCCTCACAGTCCTTATCCCATCTCCCCATAGGATTCATTCCTCTCCCCACATCCCTGTTCCCTCTCCCTATAGGATTAATTCCTCTCCCCACATCCCTGTTCCCTCTCCCTATAGGATTAATTCCTGTTCCTATAGGACCCAACCATTCCTCACAGTCCTTATCCCATCTCCCTATAGGATTCAATATTCCTGTTCCTACAGGACTCACCCACTCCTCACAGTCCTTGTCCCCTCTCCCTACAGGATTCATTCCTCTCCCCACATCCCTGTTCCCTCTCCCTATAGGATTCATTCCTCTCCCCACATCCCTGTTCCCTCTCCCTATAGGATTAATTCCTGTTCCTATAGGGCCCAACCATTCCTCACAGTCCTTATCCCATCTCCCTATAGGATTCATTCCTCTCCCCACATCCCTGTCCCCTCTCCCTATAGGATTCATTCCTCTCCCCACATCCCTGTTCCCTCTCCCTATAGGATTCATTCCTCTCCCCACATCCCTGTCCCCTCTCCCTATAGGATTAAATCCTGTTCCTATAGGGCCCAACCATTCCTCACAGTCATTGTCCCCTCTCCCTATAGGATTCATTCCTCTCCCCACATCCCTGTTCCCTCTCCCTATAGGATTCATTCCTGTTCCTATAGGACTCACCCACTCCTCACAGTCCTTATCCCATCTCCCTATAGGATTCAATATTCCTGTTCCTACACAACTCACCTTCTCACATCCCCACATCCCTGTTCCCTCTCCCCATAGGATTCATTCCTGTTCCTATAGGACCCAACCATTCCTCACAGTCCCTGTTCCCTCTCCCTATAGGATTAATTCCTCTCCCCACATCCCTGTCCCCTCTCCCTATAGGATTCATTCCTCTCCCCACAGTCATTGTCCCCTCTCCCTATAGGATTAATTCCTGTTCCTACAGGACTCACCCACTCCTCACAGTCCTTATCCCCTCTCCCTTATAGGATTCATTCCTCTCCCCACATCCCTGTCCCCTCTCCCTATAGGATTCATTCCTCTCCCCACATCCCTGTTCCCTCTCCCTATAGGATTCATTCCTCTCCCCACATCCCTGTTCCCTCTCCCTACAGGATTAATTCCTGTTCCTATAGGACTCACCCACTCCTCACAGTCCTTGTCCCCTCTCCCTATAGGATCCATTCCTCTCCCCACATCCCTGTTCCCTCTCCCTATAGGATTCATTCCTCTCCCCACAGTCATTGTCCCCTCTCCCTATAGGATTAATTCCTGTTCCTACAGGACTCACCCACTCCTCACAGTCCTTATCCCATCTCCCTATAGGATTCAATATTCCTGTTCCTACAGAACTCACCTTCTCACATCCCCACATCCCTGTTCCCTCTCCCTATAGGATTAATTCCTGTTCCTATAGGACCCAACCATTCCTCACAGTCCTTGTCCCCTCTCCCCATAGGATTCATTCCTCTCCCCACATCCCTGTCCCCTCTCCCTATAGGATTCATTCCTCTCCCCACATCCCTGTTCCCTCTCCCTATAGGATTCATTCCTCTCCCCACATCCCTGTCCCCTCTCCCTATAGGATTAATTCCTATTCCTACAGGACTCACCCACTCCTCACAGTCCTTATCCCATCTCCCTATAGGATCCAATATTCCTGTTCCTACACAACTCACCTTCTCACATCCCCACATCCCTGTCCCCTCTCCCTATATGACATTTTTCATCATGCTCACTCCATGACTCACTTTCTCTTTAATTACCCAACCCAAATTTCTGTCATTTCTATCAATTAATCCCCCTCTAACAAACCACCCATGGCTCCAAGCACCATCCCCTGAACCTGACCATCAACTCGAAGCTTCCCTGATCAATTTTCAAGCCCATCCTTCTAGAAATCCCACTGATCCTCACCCCAATGACATTCCCAGCTCTCCTGCTGCCACCTCTAGACAAGAGGAACCAGCTCTCAACCCTCCAGCTATGCTTTACAACCCAGTTACAAAACAACTACTAATCCCCCTAGACCAAAAATGACACAAACGAGCATAGATTTTAATATCCCTCATCATTTTCCTCCTACTCATTAACCTCCTAGGCCTGCAACTCTACACAACCATAACTAAATAACTATGCACAACCATAACTAAATAGAGTTATTTAGTTTATTTATATATATTTATATTTAGTTTTATATATATTATTTATTTATATTTATATATATGATATATTATAATATATAAATATATCATAAATATAATATATTTATATATAAGATATATATATTTAGTTTATTTACTTATATAACTATGCACAACCATAACTATATAACTATACACTAACTATACACAAGCATAACTATATAACTCTACACAACCATAACTATATAATTATACACAAGCATAACTATATAACTACATACAACCATAACTATACAACTATACACAACTATAAAACTCTACCCAACCATAACTATGTAAATATACACAACTATAACTATATAACTATGCACAACCATAACTAAATAGAGTTATTTAGTTTATTTATATATATTTATATTTAGTTTTATATATATTATTTATTTATATGTATTATATTATAAATATATTTATATATAGTATATAATACATATATTTAGTTTATTTATTTATATAACTATGCACAACCATAACTATATAACTCTACACAACCATAACTATATAACTATGCACAATCATAACTAAATAGTTATTTAATTTATATATATTTATATATTTATATTTAATTTTATAGATATTATTTATATTTATATATTATAATATATAAATATATTATAAATATATTTATATATTATATATAGTTTATTTATTTATATAACTATGCACAACCATAACTATATAACTATACACTAACTATATAACTATACACAACCATAACGATATAACTACACACAACCATAACTATATAAATTTACACAATTATATAACTCTACACAACCACAACTATACAACTCTACACAACCATAACTATATAACTATGCACAACCGTAACTATATAATTACACACAACCATAACTATATAACTATGCACAACCATGACTAAATAGTTAGTTTATTTATACATATTTATATTTAGTTTTATATATATTATTTATTTATATATATTATAATATATTATAACTATAATATATTTATATATAATATATATAATATATATTTAGTTTATTTATTTATATAACTATGCACAACCATAACTATATAACTCTACACAACCATAACTATTTAACTATACACTAACTATAGAACTATGCACAACCATAACTATATAACTATACACAACTATATAACTGTACACAACCATAACTATATAACTATGCACAACCATAACTATGTAAATATACACAACCACAACTATACAACTCTACACACCCAACACCCTCTAAACCTCTACCCAGGCAGATCTGCCACCCTTCCCAGCCCCCCAGCACCCTCACCTTGGCTTTGACGGCAGCAGCAGCCAGGGCGGCGGCGGCGGCCGTGGACAGGTTCCCCTCGCCGATGTCGCGCTCCACCTTGGCCTTGCGCTCGGCCTCGGGCTCCGAGGGCTCCTTGGGCGCCTCCTCGGGCCCTTCCTTCCCCTCCTTGTCCTTCTCGGGCTCTCCTGTGGCCAGGGGGGGCTGTGTGAGTGACCCCTGTGCAGGGTCACCCTCACTGTGCTGTCACCTCGCCCTGCTGTCACCTCACCTGTGCTGTCGCTGTCACCCTTGTCGGGTTCCTTCTCTGCCTCCACCTCCTTCCCCTTCTCCTCCTCCTTCTTGGGGGTCTCTCCGGGTTTTTCCTTGGCTTCCTCCTCGGCGGTGCCATCCCGGGGTTCCTGGGCAAGGATCAGTCCTGTGGGCACCCAAACCTGCCCTGTTTGCCCCCCAAACCCCCAGACCCATTTTACCTTCGCCTCCTTTTTCTCCTCGGCCGGCTGCGCCTCTGCCCGCGCCTCGTCGGCCCCGCTCTCCTCTGGGGACACAAACCTGGGCTCAGACCCCGCTGCCATCATCCCCCAGACCCCCCTGGACCCCTCCCCAGCCCCCTGGCACCTCAGACCCTGCTGCCATCGTCCCCCAGACCCCTGGGAGCTCAGACCCCTCTTCCATCCCCCCCAGACCCCCCTGGACCCCTCCCCAGCCCCCTGCCCAGCCCCAACCCCGCTGCCATCGTCCCCCAGA
Source organism: Zonotrichia albicollis (assembly GCF_047830755.1). Lineage (NCBI taxonomy): Eukaryota > Metazoa > Chordata > Aves > Passeriformes > Passerellidae > Zonotrichia > Zonotrichia albicollis. The sequence continues at coordinate 1,621,710 of NC_133851.1, forward strand.
CCCCCGGGAGCTCAGACCCCTCTTCCATCCTCCCCCAGACCCCCCTGGACCCCTCCCCAGCCCCCTGGCACCTCAGACCCCGGTGCCATCATCCCCCAGACCCCCTCCCCAGCTCCCCAGCCCCGATGCCATCCCCCCTTCCCCAGCCCCCCGACCCCTGTTCCATCCCCTCCCCTCCCCAGCCCCCCTGACCGATGGCATCTCCCCCTCCCCAGCCCCCCGACCCCTTTTCCATCCCCTGCCTGGCCCCCCGGCCCCTCTGACTGATGCCGTCCCCCCTTCCCCAGCCCCCCAGCCCCCTCCCCAACCCCGATGCCATCTCCCCCTCCAGCCCCCCGACCCCTTTTCCATCCCCTCCCCAGCCCCCCACCCCCTCTGACCAATGGCATTTTCCTCCCCCAGCCCCACAGCCCCCTCCCCAGCCTCTCTGACCTATGCCATCTCCCCCTCCAGCCCCTCCAGCCCCCGACCACTTTTCCATCCCCTCCCCAGGCCCCCGGCCCCTCTGACCGATTGCATTTTCCCCCCTTCCCCAGCCCCCTCCCCAACCCCCTCCCCCTTTTCCATCCCCTCCCCAGCACCCCCGGCCACTCTGACCGATGCCATCTCCCCCTCCAGCCCCCCCAGCCCCCTCCCCAACCCCCCGACTCCTTTTCCATCCCCTCCCCAGCCCCCCGGCCCCTCTGACCGATGCCATCTCCCCCTCCCCAGCCCCCCAACCCCTTTTCCATCCCCTTCCCAGCCCCCCGGCCCCTCTGACCGATGGCATTTTCCCTCCCCAGCCCCACAGCCCCCTCCCCAGCCCTGATGCCATCCCCCCTTCCCCAGCCCCACAGCCCCCTCCCCAACCCCCGACTCCTGTTCCATCCCCTCCCCGGCCCCCCGACCCCTCTTCCATTCCCTCCGCAGCCCCCCGGCCACTCTGACTGATGCCATTACCCCTTCCCCAGCCCCCCGACCCCTTTTCCATCCCCTCCCCGGCCCCCCGGCCCCTCTCACCGATGCGCTCGGGCTCCTCGGAGGCGGTGCCGGCGATGCCGCTGCTCTCCAGCCCGAAGGCGGGGTCGGCCTTGCCCGTCACCTTGGCCGCCTCCTCCACCTTGCGCACGTGGGCCTCCACCAGCGCCGTGGGCACCTCCTCCTTCATCTTGGAGAACTCCTCTGCGGGCACGGTTCCTCAGCGGGACCCCCGCAGGGAGCCCCCCGACCCACACAGCCCGTGGGGGGCTCGGCCTGGCCCCTCCAGGCTGGTCCTAGAATGTTCTGGAAGGCTCCTCCCATCCCCATAGGAGGTGCTGTGTGTCCCCAGAGGGATCCCCCAGAGCCCCCTGGAGCCCCCAGACCCACACAGCCCAGTCTGACTCCTCCAGGCTCATTCTGGCTGGTCCTAGAATGTTCTGGAAGGTTCATCCCATCCCCATGGGAGGTGCTGTGTGTCCCCACAGGGATCCCCCAGAGCCCCCTGAAGCCCCCAGACCCACACAGCCCAGTCTGACTCCTCCAGGCTCATTCTGGCTGGTCCTAGAATGTTCTGGAAGGCTCCTTCCATCCCCATGGGAGGTGTTGGGTGTCCCCAGAGGGATCCCCCAGAGCCCCCTGAAGCCCCCAGACCCAAACAGCCCGTGGGGGGCTCAGTCTGACCCCTCCAGGCTGGTCCCAGAATGTTCTGGAAGGCTCCTCCCAGACCCATGGGATGTGCTGTGTGTCCCCACAGGGATTCCCCAAAGCCCCCAGCCCCAAACAGCCCGTGGGGTCTCAGTCTGACTCCTCCAGGCTCATTCTGGCTGGTCCTAGAATGTTCTGGAAGGTTCATCCCATCCCCATGGGAGGTGCTGTGTGTCCCCACAGGGATCCCCCAGAGCCCCCTGAAGCCCCCAGACCCACACAGCCCAGTCGGACTCCTCCAGGCTCATTCTGGCTGGTCCTAGAATGTTCTGGAAGGTTCATCCCATCCCCATGGGAGGTGCTGTGTGTCCCCAGAGGGATCCCCCAGAGCCCCCTGGAGCCCCCAGCCCCAAACAGCCCGTGGGGGGCTTGGCCTGGCTCCTCCAGGCTGGTCCTAGAATGTTCTGGAAGGCTCCTTCCATCCCCATGGGAGGTGTTGTGTGTCCCCACAGGGATTCCCCCAGAGCCCCTTGGAGCCCCCAGACCTAAATAGCCCATGGGAGGCTCGTGCTGTGTGTCCCCAGAGGGATCCCCCAGAGCCCCCTGAAGCCCCCAGCCCCAAACAGCCCGTGGGGGGCTCAGTCTGGCCCCTCCAGGCTGGTCCTAGAATGTTCTGGAAGGCTCCTCCCATCCCCATAGGAGGTGTTGTGTGTCCTCACAGGGATTCCCCAGAGCCCCCTGGAGCCCCCAGACCCAAACAGCCCAGTCTGACTCCTCCAGGCTCATTCTGGCTGGTCCTAGAATGTTCTGGAAGGTTCATCCCATCCCCATGGGAGGCGCTGTGTGTCCCCAGAGGGATTCCCCAGAGCCCCCTGGAGCCCCCAGACCCAAACAGCCCAGTCTGACCCCTCCAGGCTCATTCTGGCTGGTCCTAGAATGTTCTGGAAGGTTCATCCCATCCCCATGGGAGGTGCTGTGTGTCCCCAGGGCAATCTCCACAGGATTTGCTGGTGTCCCCATGCTCCTCATCCCTCTCCCCATCAGACTGACCCCCCATTTCCTTACAGGAACCCCTATAGGGCTCATCCCTGTCCCCACATTCCTCACGCCATAGGACTCGTCCTCTCTCCCACATCCCCCTCCCCACATCCCCATCCCCATCCCCTCTCCCACATCCCCATCCCCTCTCCCCACAGTCCTTGTCCCCGCTCCCTATAGGACTCACCCCCTCTCCCAACACCCCCATCCCCACATCCCCTCATCCCTGTCCCCTCTCCCCACATCTCCACATCTCCATCCCCTCTCCCCACATCCCTCTCCCCACATCCCCATCCCCTCTCCCCACATCCCTGTCCCCTCTTCCTATATAACTCACCCTCTCCCCACATCCCCATCCCCTCTCCCCACATCTCCATCCCCACATTCCCATCCTGATCCCCTCTCCCCACATCTTCATCCCCTCTCCCCATATCCCTGGCCCCTCTCCCTACATCCCCATCCCCACATCCCTCTCCCTACATCCCCATCCCCACATCCACATCCCCATCCCCATCCCCATCCCCATCCCCTCTCCCCACATCTCCATCCCCACATTCTCATGCCCATCCCCTCTCCCCACATCTCCATCCCCTCTCCCCATATCCCTGGCCCCTCTCCCTACATCTCCATCCCCTCTCCCCACATCTCCATCCCCTCTCCCCATATCCCTGGCCCCTCTCCCCACATCCCCATCCCCTCTCCCCATCCTGATCCCCTCTCCCCACACCCCCCAGCCCCCCCAGCCCCTCCATCCCCCCCATATCCCCCCGTCCTTACCCAGAGCGGACTTGGCGGCGGCCGAGGCCACGCGCGGATCCACCACGGAGGCCAGGAAGGCCACGGTGCTCATGACGGGGTTGCCGGACTGGCTGAAGGGGATGGGCTGGTAGGCCAGGGGCCCCAGCGAGGCCTCCGAGTCCTCCAGGTAGGGATCCTCGATGGGCAGGCGCAGGAAGTGCAGGATGCACTCGTCCTGCGTGCGGCTGCCCACGTGCTCCGACACCTTGTTCCAGTCGTCCTTGTACATCTCCAGGGCCTGGGGGACGGGGCTCAGTCAGAGGGGTCAGGCTGAGCTGGCCCCACACACCCTGGCCCCACATCCCATCCCCATTATCACCTACCCCCTGTCCCCATTTCCCTGTCCCTGTGTCCCCTCTCTGTATATTCTCTGTCCTCAAATCCCTTATCCTCAAATCCCCTGTCCCCACTTCCCCATCCCATCCCATCCCTTATCCCCATATCCCTGTCCCCACATCCCCTGTCCCTATATCCTTTGTCCCCAAACCCACATCCCCTATCCCCACATCCTCTGTCCCCTGTCCCAATATCCCCTGTCCCCACATGCCCTGTTCCCATACCCCAGTCCCCATTTCCCTGTCCATCCCTTGTCCCCATATCCCTGTCCCTATATCCTCTGTCCCCAAACCCACATCTTCTGTCCCCATATTCTCTGTCCCCACATCCCCTGTCCCTATACCCTTTGTCCCCAAACCCACATCCCCTATCCCCACATCCCCCATCTCCACATCCCGTCCCCATTTCCCTGTCGCCACACCCACATCCCCTATCCCCACATCCTCTGTCCCTATGTCCCCTGTCCCCACATGCCCTGTTCCCATACCCCTGTCCCCATTTCCCTGTCCATCCCTTGTCCCCATATCCCTGCCCCTATATCCTCTGTCCCCAAACCCACATCTTCTGTCTCCATATTCCCTGTCCCCACATCCCCTGTACCCATTTCCCTGTCCCCCACATCTCCTGTCCCCATATCCCCTCTCCCCTGTCCCCACATCTCCTGTCCTCACATCCCTTGTCCCCACATCCCCTGCTGTCCCCACATCCCCTGCTGTCCCCACATCCCCTATCCCATCCTCTGTCCCTAAACCCCCTGTCCCCATATCCCCTGTCCCCATTTCCCTGTCCCCACACCCCCTCAGGTCCCCACATCCCTGGCTGTCCCCTGTCCCCCCAAATCCCCCCGTGTCCCCATATCCCCCTGATGTCCCCACATCCCCTGCTGTGCCCAGATCCTCACATCTCCTTGAGTCCCCACATCCCCTGTCCTCAAATCCCCTCGTGTGCCCACAATCCCTGCTGTCCCCATGTCCCCTGTCCCAGCCCCTGTCCCTAAACCCCCTATCCCCATATCCCCATTTCCCTGTCCCCACACCCCCTCAGGTCCCCACATCCCTGGCTGTCCCCTGTCCCCCCGTGTCCCCATGTCCCCTGTCCCAGCCCCTGTCCCCACATCCCCTGCTGTCCCCATGTCCCCTGTCCCAGCCCTTGTCCCCACACCCCCTGCTGTCCCCATGTCCCCTGCTGTCCCCATGTCCCCTGTCCCAGCCCTTGTCCCCACATCCCCTGCTGTCCCCTGCTGTCCCCATGTCCCAGCCCCTGTCCCCTGCTGTCCCCTGCTGTCCCCACGCACCTCCAGCAGCAGCAGCGTCTCCTGCTCCGTCCACTCGCGCGTGGCGCTGGCGGCCGCTTTGCTCTGCAGGGCGAGAGAGGAGGAGGAGGAGGATGAGGAGCCAGGGGGTGCCCAGGGGGTGCCCACCCACCCAGGGGTGCCCCACCCACACCCACCCACACCCAACCCACCTTGGAGGGCACGTTCTTCTTGGTGTACATGTCGGTGCGGAGCCCGAAGTTCTGCATGTCGGCCGGCTTCTCCTTGCCCTTGTCGGGGAAGTTCAGCATCTGCTGCGAGGCCGAGCTGGGCTGCTGCGGGATGGGGGACAGGGGACACTGCTGGGCCGGGCCCGTGGGGTGGCACGTCGGGTCCCCGGTGGCCCGGAGATGCCGTTTTGTCCCCATCACGGTGCGTGTGTCCCCGTTCCCCCATCGCGGTGTGTGCGTGTCCCCATCACGGTGTGTGTGTCCCCATCACGGTGTGTGTGTGTCCCCATCACGGTGTGTGTGTGTCCCCATCACGGTGTGTGTGTCCCCATCGCGGTGTGTGTGTGTCCCCATCACGGTGTGTGTGTCCCCATCACGGTGTGTGTGTCCCCATCACGGTGTGTGTGTGTCCCCATCACAGTGCGTGTGTCCCCGTTCCCCCATCACGGTGTGTGTGTGTCCCCATCACAGTGTGTGTGTGTCCCCATCACGGTGTGTGTGTGTCCCCATCACAGTGTGTGTGTCCCCATCACGGTGTGTGTGTCCCCATCACGGTGTGTGTGTGTCCCCATCACGGTGTGTGTGTCCCCATCGCGGTGTGTGTGTGTCCCCATCACGGTGTGTGTGTCCCCATCACGGTGTGTGTGTCCCCATCATGGTGTGTGTGTGTCCCCATCACGGTGTGTGCGTGTCCCCATCACGGTGTGTGTGTGTCCCCATCACGGTGTGTGTGTGTCCCCATCACGGTGTGTGTGTCCCCATCACGGTGTGTGTGTGTCCCCATCACGGTGTGTGTGTCCCCATCGCGTCGCTGCTCCCCGGGGGCAGGGCGGCATGCGAGGGGCAGGAAGGAGGAGGAGGAGGAGGAGGAGGAGGAGGAGGGAAGGAGCCTTCCTCGGCACAGCGGCACGGGGGGGTTGCACGGACCCCCAAGGAGCCGCCTACCAGCTCCGCCTTGCCCTTCACCGTCTCGCTGGCCACCAGCTCCTCCATCTCTTTGCTCTTGCGGCCCGTCTTGGCGTCGCCGCCGTCGCTCTGCCGGCCCTGAGGCACCACGGATCGAAGCTGTGCATCCCCCACCCCCCGCCCCACCCCGCGCCCGGCCCCCGCACCGGGGGGACCGACCGGGGGGCGGCAGGGGGGGGTCGCGCTCCGGGTACCCCCCTGGCACCCACCTGCGGCGTCTTGGGCTGCAGCGGCACCAGCCCCGAGGGCGTGTCGGCCAGCACGTGGAAGTGCGAGGTGGGCGGGGGGCCCATGGGGGTGGGCCGGCTCTCGGCGTCCACCTGGTAATTGATGAGACCCCACTGCTCCAGGAAGGCGTGGACCCTGCGGGGAGGGCGGGGCAGAGCGCGCTCAGTGCCCTGGCACAGGGGAGGGGGCTGCCAACAGTGCCAGGGGGACACCAAGCACCCTGTGACACTGGCACCAGGGGCAGAGCGCGCTCAGTGCCCTGGCACAGGGGAGGGGGCTGCCAACGGTGCCAGGGGGGCACTGAGCACCCTGTGACACTGGCACCAGGGGCAGAGCACGCTGAGTGCCCTGGCACAGGGGAGGGGGCAGCCATCGGTGCCAGGGGGACACTGAGCACCCTGTGACAGGGGAGGGGGCAGCCATCGGTGCCAGGGGGACACTCCTGTGCCATGGGAGTGGGCAGCCAACAGTGCCAGGGGGACACTGACCATCCCCCTGTGACATGGCACTGGGCAGCCACCGGTGCCAGGGGGACACTCCTGTGACAGGGGAGTGACAGCCACCAGTGCCAGGGTGACATCCCTGTGACAGGGGAGTGGGCAGCCAACAGTGCCAGGGGGACACTGAGCACCGTGTGACACTGGCACCAGGGGCAGAGCGCGCTCAGTGCCCTGGCACAGGGGAGGGGGCAGCCATCGGTGCCAGGGGGACACTCCTGTGCCATGGTGACATGTGTCCCCTGTGACACTGGCACCAGGGGCAGAGCGCGCTCAGTGCCCTGGCACAGGGCAGCCATCGGTGCCAGCGGGACACTGAGCACCCTGTGCCATGGGAGTGGGCAGCCAACAGTGCCAGGGGGACATCCCTGTGCCATGGTGACAATGAGCACCCCTGTGACACTGGCACCAGGGTCAGAGCGCACTGAGTGCCCTGGCACAGGGGAGGGGGCAGCCATCGGTGCCAGGGGGACACTCTTGTGCCATGGTGACACTGAGCACCCCCCTGTGACATGGCACTGGCGAGCCAACAGTGCCAGGGGGACATCCCTGTGCCATGGGAGTGGGCAGCCAACAGTGCCAGGGGGACACTGAGCACCCCTGTGCCACCATCAGTGCCAGGGTGACACTGAACACTGCTGTGACATGGTGACACTAAGCACTCTGTGACAGGGGAGTGGGCAGCCAACAGTGCCAGAGGGGCACTAAGCACCCTGTCCCACCTTTGGTGAGGACCCCCCAGCGCCACTGGCACGAGACTCCTGCCACCCCCATGGTGCCAAAATCATCCCTCTGCCCCAGTGTCACCTGGCACGCCTGGGGTGCCACACTGACACCCTGCCACCTCTGGGGTGCCACACGGACCTTCCACCAGCACTGAGGTGCCACACTGACCCCTGCCCCTGCCAGCACACAGGTGCCAACCCAACCCCAAACACCAGGATCACTGCATCCGTGGCACCACGTGGGTACCAAACTAAACCCGGCATGCCACAAGCACCAGACCCCTGCCAGCACGGAGGTGCCAAACCAAACCCTAAACACCATGAGCACCAGACCCCTGGCACCAAGTGGGTGCCAACCCCCCAAACCCCAGCATCTCCAGCCCCCTGGCACCATGTGGGTATCAAACCCCAAACCCCGGGATCTCCAGCCCCCTGGCACCATGTGGGTACCAAACCAAACCCCCCAACCCCAGCACCTCCAGCCCCCCTGGCACCACGTGGGTACCAATCCCAAACCGCAGGATCCCCAGGCCCCTGGCACCATGTGGGTACCAACCCCCAACCCCAGCATCCCTAGCCCCCTGGCACCACACAGATACCAACCCAACCCACAAACCTCAGGACCATGGGACCCTGGCACCACATGGGTACCAAACCAAACCCCCAAACCCCAGGACCTCCAGCCCCCTGGCACCATGTGGGTACCAACCCAACCCCAAACCCCAGCATCTCCAGCCTCCTGGCACCACACAGATACCAACCCCCAAACCCCAGGACCTCCAGCCCCCTGGCACCATGTGGGTACCAACCCCCAAACACAAGCATCCCCAGCCCCCTGGCACCATGTGGGCACCAACCCAACCCCCCAAACCCCAGGATCTCCAGCCCCCTGGCACCACACAGATACCAACCCAACCCCCAAACCCCAGCCCCCTGGCACCACGTGGGCACCAACCCAACCCCCCTGGCAGCACCAGGCAGTGCCAGCCCAGCCCGCTGGCACACCCACCGCATGATGGCACAGACATCCCCGGCCAGGTTCCTCCTGCAGGCCGTGGAGGTCAGGTACTCCTGCGGGTTCAGCCGGTACGTGTCGATCATGAAATTCCGGTATGCCAGGTATCTGCGGGGGCACGGGGGGCTCGGTGCCTGGCACGGGGGGCTCAGGGCCTGGCACGGCCCCGGGCAGGGCGCGGGTGGGCACGGACAGGGGGTTTGGCCTCACATTTCGGGGGTCTTGGATTTGTTTTTGCCGTTGAAGAACTCGGGCAGGGCGCGGCGCTCGATGGCGTGGACGCTGCGGGAGGAGAGGGTGAGGGAGGAAGGGCAGCGGCCTCCTCATCCTCAGGGGAGGAAGAACAGCACCCTCCTCATCCTCAGGGATGAAGGGCAGCAGCCTCCTCCTCATCCTCAGGGGATGAAGGGCGGCAGCCTCCTCATCCTCAGGGAGGAAGGGCACCCTCCTCATCCTCGGGAGGAAGGGCACCCTCCTCATCCTCAGGGGATGAAGGGCAGCAGCCTCCTCCTCATCCTCAGGGGATGAAGGGCGGCAGCCTCCTCATCCTCAGGGGATGAAGGGCCCTCAGGGATGAAGGGCAGCCTCCTCATCCTCAGGGGATGAAGGGCAGCAGCCTCCTCCTCATCCTCAGGGGAGGAAGAACAGCACCCTCCTCATCCTCAGGGGATGAAGGGCAGTGGCCTCCTCATCCTCAGGGGAGGAAGGGTGGCGGCCTCCTCATCCTCAGGGAGGAAGGGCCCTCAGGGGAGGAAGGGCAGCCTCCTCATCCTCAGGGGAGGAAGAATAGCACCCTCCTCATCCTCAGGGGATGAAGGGCCCTCAGGGGAGGAAGGGCAGCCTCCTCACCCTCAGGGATGAAGGGCAGCACCCTCCTCATCCTCAGGGATGAAGGGCAGCCTCCTCATCCTCAGGGAGGAAGGGCAGTGGCCTCCTCATCCTCAGGGGAGGAAGGGCCCTCATGGGAGGAAGGGCAGCAGCCTCCTCCTCATCCTCAGGGATGAAGGACGGCAGCCTCCTCATCTTCAGGGGAGGAAGGGCAGCCTCCTCATCCTCAAGGGAGGAAGGGCAGCACCCTCCTCATCCTCAGGGGAGGAAGGGCAGCAGCCTCCTCATCCTCAGAGATGAAGGGCACCCTCCTCATCCTCAGGGGATGAAGGGCAGCCTCCTCATCCTCAGCCCTCAGGGGAGGAAGGGCAGCCTCCTCATCCTCAGGGATGAAGGGCAGCCTCCTCACCCTCAGGGGAGGAAGGGCAGCACCCTCCTCATCCTCAGGGAGGAAGGGCAGCGGCCTCCTCATCCTCAGGGATGAAGGGCACCCTCCTCATCCTCAGGGAGGAAGGGCACCCTCCTCATCCTCGGGAGGAAGGGCACCCTCCTCATCCTCGGGGAGGAAGAACAGCACCTTCCTCATCCTCGGGGAGGAAGAACAGCACCTTCCTCATCCTCAGGGGATGAAGGGCAGCCTCCTCATCTTCAGGGGATGAAAGGCAGCACCCTCCTCCTCACCCTCAGGGATGAAGGGCACCCTCCTCATCCTCAGGAGGAAGGGCAGCACCCTCCTCACCCTCAGGGATGAAGGGCACCCTCCTCATCCTCGGGAGGAAGGCGCCGTACCTGTTGTAGTCGAACCAGGCGGCGTAGCTGGGGATGATGATGTGATGCGTCTGCTCCGTCACGTTGTCCTCGTGCAGCTCGGGGTTCTTGGCCTGCTCCCCTTTGCTGCCCGCGCCGTTCTCCTCCTCGTCCTGCCCACACAGGGTGCCCTTCATCATCCTCACCTTCATCATCCTCGCCTTCATCATCCTCACCTTCATCATCCTCACCTTCATCATTGTCACCCTTCATCATCCTCGCCTTCATCATCCTCACCGTCATCATCATCACCTTCATCATCCTCACCGTCATCATCGTCACCTTCATCATCCTCACCGTCATCATCGTCACCTTCATCATCCTCAGCCTTCATCATCCTCACCCTGCATCATCCTCACCTTCATCATCCTCGCCTTCATCATCCTCACCTTCGTCATCCTCACCTTCATCATCCTCACCGTCATCATCCTCGCCTTCATCATTGTCACCCTTCATCATCCTCACCTTCATCATCCTCGCCCTTCATCATCCTCGCCTTCATCATCCTCACCTTTGTCATCGTCACCTTCATCATCCTCACCTTCATCATCCTCACCTTCGTCATCCTCACCTTCATCATCCTCGCCTTCATCATCCTCGCTGTCATCATCCTCACCTTCATCATCCTCACCTTCATCATCCTCACCTTCGTCATCCTCACCCTGCATCATCCTCAGCCTTCATCATCCTCGCCTTCATCATCGTCACCTTCATCATCCTCGCCTTCATCATCCTCACCTTCATCATCCTCACCTTCGTCATCCTCGCTGTCATCATCCTCACCTTCGTCATCCTCACCTTCATCATCCTCACCTTCGTCATCGTCACCCTTCATCGTCCTCGCCCTTCATCATCCTCACCTTCATCATCCTCGCCTTCATCATCCTCACCTTCGTCATCCTCACCTTCGTCATCCTCACCGTCATCATCCTCACCTTCATCATCCTCGCCCTGCATCATCCTCGCCTTCATCATCCTCGCCTTCATCATCCTCAGCCTTCATCATCCTCACCCGTCATCATTGTCACCCTTCATCATTGTCACCCTTCATCATCCTCACCCTTCATCGTCCTCACCCTGCATCATCCTCACCTTCATCATCCTCACCCTTCATCATCCTCACCCGTCATCATCCTCACCCACAGCAGCACCCCGTGGGCAAAGGGACCCCTCTGGGTGCCCTTCATCATCCTCAACCTTCATCATCCTCAACCTTCATCATCCTCACCCTACATCATCCTCACCCACACCAGGATGAGACCAAGGGACTAAAGGGACCCCTCGAGTGCCCTTCATCATCCTCACCCTTCATCATCCTCACTCACACCAGGATGAGGCAAAGGAACTCCTTTGAGTGCCCTTCATTATCCTTAGCCTTCATCATCCTCACCCTTCATCATCTTCACCCTTCATCGTCCTCACCCTTCATCATCCCCGCCATTCATCATCCTCACCCTTCATCCTCCTCACCCACAGCAGCACCCCATGGGCAAAGAGATCCCTTCATCATCCTCACCCTTCATCATCCTCACCCACACCAGGATGAGACCAAGGGACTAAAGGGACCCCTTGAGTGCCCTTCATCATCCTCACCCTTCATCATCCTCCCCCACAGCAGCACCCTGTGGGCAAAGGGACCCCTCTGGGTGCCCTTCATCATCCTCACCCTTCATCATCCTCACCCACAGCAGCACCCCGTGGGCAAAGGGACCCCTCTGGGTGCCCTTCATCATCCTTACTCTTCATCATCCTCACCCACAGCAGCACCCCATGGGCAAAGAGATCCCTTTGAGCGCCCTTCATCATCCTCACCCACAGCAGGATGAGGCCAAGCCTCCCCCCAGGGATGAGGGAATGGCCCAAAACAGCGTTTTTGTCCCCAAAAAGGGGCACAAGGACAGAGAAAGGAGCAGTGCCCCCCACCCCAGCACGGCCCTGCCCGGGCTCACCTTGCCGGCCGTCTCCATGCTCTCATCCTCCTGCTCATCTGCAAGGGAGCAGCACAGGGTGGGTGGCTGGGTGGGTGGGCGTGGGCAGTGCCAGCCGGGGTGCCAGGGCTGTGCTGGGGCTGCCCACACTCACCCAGGTCTGTCATGGTGCCCCCTTTGACCGGCGCTGACTCCGAGTCCTTCTTGGTGTTGACTGTGGGGGGGGGGGAAAGGCTGCTGAGCACCCTGGGGACCCCACGGTGGGGGGGTGGGTGGAGGGGGTGGGGGGGTGGGGGGGGGTGGGTGTGCCCCCCACTCTCACCTGGGTGGGTGGGTGGGTGGGTGTGCCCCCCACTCTCACCTGGGTGGGTGGATGGGTGGGTGGGTGTGCCCCCCACTCTCACCTGGGTGGGTGGGTGGGTGGGTGTGCCCCCCACACGCACCTGGGTGGGTGGATGGGTGGGTGGGTGTGCCCCCCACTCTCACCTGGGTGGGTGGGTGGGTGGGTGTGCCCCCCACACCCCCACACGCACCTGGGTGGGTGGGTGGGTGTGGCCCCCCACACTCACCTGGGTGGGTGGGTGTGCCCCCCACTCTCACCTGGGTGGGTGGGTGGTTGGGAGTGCCCTCCACACTCACCTGGGTGGGTGGGTGTGCCCCCCCACACTCACCCGGGTGGGTGGGTGGGTGTGCCCCCCACTCTCACCTGAGTGGGTGTGCCCCCCACACTCACCTGGGTGGGTGGGTGTGCCCCCCACTCTCACCTTGGGTGGGTGGGTGTGCCCCCCACATTTACCTGGGTGGGTGTGCCCCCCCCACACTCACCTTGGGTGGGTGGGTGTGCCCCCCACTCTCACCTGGGTGGGTGGGTGTGCCCCCCACACTCACCTTGGTGGGTGCGTGTGCCCCCCACACTCACTGGGTGGGTGGGTGGGGGTGGGTGTGCCCCCCACAGTCACCTGGGGTGGGTGGGTGTGCCCCCCCCACACTCACCTTGGGTGGGTGGGTGTGCCCCCCCCACTCACCTGGGTGGGTGGGTGTGCCCCCCCACACTCACCTGGGTGGGTGGGCGTGCCCTCCACACTCACCTGGGTGGGTGGGTGGGTGGGTGTGCCCCCCACACTCACCTGGGTGGGTGTGCCCCCCACACTCACCTGGGTGGGTGTGCCCTCCACACTCACCTGGGTGGGTGGGTGGGTGTGCCCCCCCACTCTCACCTGGGTGGGTGGGTGTGCCCCCCACTCTCACCTGGGTGGGTGGATGGGTGGGTGTGCCCCCCACACTCACCTGGGTGGGTGGGTGTGCCCCTCACACTCACCTGAGTGGGTGTGCCCCCCACTCTCACCTGGGTGGGTGTGCCCCCCACTCTCACCTGGGTGGGTGGGTGTGCCCCCCACACTCACTTTGGTGGGTGGGTGTGCCCCCACACTCACCTGAGTGGGTGGGTGGGTGTGCCCCCCCACTCTCACCTGGGTGGGTGGGTGGGTGTGCCCCCCACACTCACCTGGGTGGGTGTTTGTGCCCCCCACTCTCACCTGGCTGGGTGGGTGGGTGTGCCCCCCACACTCACCTGGGTGGGTGTGCCCCCTACACTCACCTGGGTGGGTGGGTGTGTGTGCCCCCCACATTCACCTGGGTGGGTGGGTGGGTGTGCCCCCCACTCTCACCTGGGTGGGTGGGTGTGCCCCTCACTCACTCGCACCTGGGTGGGTGGGTGTGCCCCCCACACTCACCTGGGTGGGTGGGTGTGCCCTCCACTCTCACCTGGGTGGGTGGGTGTGCCCCCCACACTCACCTTGGTGGGTGTGCCCCCTACACTCACCTGGGTGGGTGGGTGGGCGGGTGTGCCTCCCACACTCACCTTGGTGGGTGGGTGTGCCCCCCACACTCACCTGGGTGTGCCCCCCACACGCACCTGGTGGGTGGGTGGGTGTGCCCCCCCCCACACTCACCTGTCTTGGGCAGCGTCACCTCCTCCACGTTGGGCACAGGTGAGGGCTCATCCATGTCCTTGGTCAGGTCCTCCTGCTCCTCCTCGCGGTGCCCACGCTTGGATTTGTTATAGGGGGTGGAGGGTCTGCAAAGAGAGACCCCTCCCCATCAATGCTGACCCCCCAGGGGTGAATCCCCCAAACCCCCAGACCCCCCAAACCCCCCCCCATCAATGCTGACCCCAGGGGTGAAACCCCCAGACCCCCCCCATCAATGCTGACCCCCCCCAGGGGTGAATCCCCCAAACCCCCAGACCCCCCAAATCCCCCCCCCATCAATGCTGACCCCAGGGGTGAATCCCCCAAACCCCCAGACCCCCCAAACCCCCTCCCCCCCTCAATGCTGACCCCAGGGGTGAATCCCCCAGACCCCCCAAACCCCCCCCATCAATGCTGACCCCAGGGGTGAAACCCCCAAACCCCCAGACCCCCCCAAACCCCCAGACCCCCCAAACCCCCTCCCCACCCAGCTCACCCCTTCTTTGCGTTCTTCTTCTTGGCCTCGGGGGTGGGCGAGGGGGAGGGCGAGCGCTTCCTCTTCTTGTAATTCCCCCCTTTCTTATCCCGCCGGTCTGAGTCGGGGCTGTTCACCTGGGGGGCAGCGTGGGGGGGTCCGGCTGAGCACGCTGAGACCCCCCCAGGACCCCTCCCCAAATTGGCTCTGAGCTGGTTCTCACCTCATCCCCCAAAAACCCCTCCTGTACCCCTGGAGCCCCCCATGACCCCCCCAAACTCCCCTCCTGCACCCCCTGGAACCCCCCAAAAACCCCTCCTGCACCCCCTGGAACCCCCCAAAAATCCCTCCTGCACCCCCTGGAACCCCCCAAAAATCCCTCCCGTACCCCTGGAACCCCCCATGAACCCCCCAACCTCTCCCAAAAATCCCTCCTGTACCCCTGGAACCCCCCAATCTCTCCCAAAAATCCCTCCTGTACCCCTGGAACCCCCCAAAACCTTCCTCCAACACCCCTGGAACCCCCTGTAACCCCCCCAAACCTCCTCTCCTGCCCCCCCAGAGACCCCCCATGACCCCCCAAAAACCTCATCCGTCAGCGTTTTGGCCGAGATCTTCTTCCTGCGGGTCACGGCGCTTTTCTCATCCGTCACCTCGTAATCCTCCTCGTTCATCCACTCATTGAAGGTGTCCGTGTCCAGGATCCACTTGGCGTGCACCTGCAGGCCAGGGGAGGGGCTGGCTCAGCGAAAAACGGGGGGCTCCAGGTGCCCCCCAAACCTGGGGGTCCCCCCCGGTACCTTCCGGGGTTTCTCCGGTGTCGGGGGATCCTCCACGGACGCCTCGATCTCGCTGGCCGGGATCCAGGTGTCGTAGCTGTGGGGAGGAAAGGGTTAAAGTGGCACCCACAGAGATTTGGGGGGGCACAGGGGGGGTCCCCGAAATCTTCAGGCCCCCCACCCCTCACCTGTCGGGGTAGTAGCCCCAGTGCAGCAGCACCTGCTTGTCGCGCTTCATGACGGGCCGGACCCACTCCTCTGCGGGACAGACAGACAGACGGACACACAGGGGTTCTGGGGGGTCTGAGGTGCTCTGTGCACCCCAAAACTGCCCTTCGGTACCCCCTGGAGCCCCCCCAAAAACCTCACCTTGCTCTGGATCCCATAGAGCCCCCTGGGATCCCCCAAATTCCCCTCCTGCACTCACCTTCCTCTGCACCCCTGGAGACCCCCAAAATCCCCTTCCTGCACACCCTGGAGCCCCCTGGGACCCCCCAAAAACCCTCCAAATTCCCCTCCTGCACTCACCTTCCTCTGCACCCCTGGAGCCCCCCAGAACCTCCCTCCAACACCCCTGGAACCCCCAGAGCCCCCCCAAAAAAACCCCAAACCCCCATCCTGCACCCACCTTCCTCTGCCCCTCCTGGAGCCCCCCGGGACCCCCCAAAAACTTCATCCTGCAACCCCTGGAGCCCCCTGTGACCCCCCAAAGCCCCCCAAAAACCCCTCCTGCACCCCTGGAGCCCCTCCAAACCCCTTCCTGCACCCCCTGGAGCCCCCTGTGACCCCCCAAAGCCCCCTCCTGTACCCCTGGAACTCCCCATGAATCCCCCAACCCCTCCCAAAAAAACCCCTTCCTGCACCCCTGGAGCCCCCTGTGACCCCCCAAAAACTCCCCCAAACCCCCCTCCTGCACCCCTGGAGCCCCCTGTGACCCCCAAAAACCCCTCCTGTACCCCTGCAGCCCCCCAAAAACCCCCCAATCTCTCCCAAAAACCCCTCCTGCACCCCTGGAGCCCCCCAAAACCTTCCTCCAACACCCCTGGAGCCCCCTGTGACCCCCCAAAAACTCCCCCAAACCCCCCTCCTGCACCCCCTGGAGCCCCCTGTGACCCCCCAAAAACCCCTCCTGAACCCCTGGAGCCCTCCATGACCCCCCAAAAACCCCTCCAACACCCCCGGACCCCCTGTGATCCCCCAAAAACCCCTCCTGCAACTCCTGGAGCCCCCTGTGACCCCCCAAAGCCCCCCAAAAACCCCTCCTGCACCCCTGCAGCCCCCCAAAAACCCCTCCTGTACCCCTGGAGCCCCCCAAAACCTCCCTCCAACACCCCTGGAACCCCCTCTGACCCCCCAAAAACTCCCCCAAACCCCTTTCTGCACCCCTGGAGCCCCCTGTGACATCCCAAAGCCCCCTTTCTGCCCCACCAGAAACCCCCCAAACCCCCTCCTGTACCCCTGCAGCCCCCCATGACCCCCCAAAACCCCCTCCTGCACCCCTGTGACCCCCCAAAACCCCTTCCTGCACCCCCTGGAGCCCCCTGTGACATCCCAAAACCCCCCAAAAACCCCTCCTGTACCCTTGCAGCCCCCCAAAAACCCCTCCTGCACCCCTGGAGCCCCTCCAAACCCCTTCCTGCACCCCCTGGAGCCCCCTGTGACCCCCAAAAACTCCCCCAAACCCCCCTCCTGCACCCCTGGAGCCCCCTGTGACCCCCCAAACCCCCCCTTTGTGCACGCACCCTCCTCCAGGTTGCCGGGCACGGGGCACACGATGTGCGACGCGTTGCTCTTGTCCTCGGTCACGGTGCCCTGTGACAGCCAGGGGGACAAACCCAGGGTGAGACTGAGTCAAACCCTGCCATGAACCCCCTCCCTGTGCCCACCTGTGCCCCCAAACTGGCACTGCCACCCACCTGGTGCCTCTTGACAATGTCCTTGAGCTTCCCCAGCAGCTTGGGCTCAATCTCCTGCTGCAGGAAGATGTTGGGCCGAGCCAGGCAATTGTTCTAGGGAGCAAATTGGGAGCAAGGCTGTGAATTGAGGAGGGGGAGGCGCACGAGGAGGGGGCTCTGGGGGTGAGATTTGGGGGTTTTTGGGGGGGGCTCTCTCTCACCTGCACCAGGGATTTCTCGATGGTCATGAACATCTCCACGTTGCGGTCCATGCGCGAGGGATTCTGGAAATCGAAACGCCGCCTTATTGGAAGAAAAGAGCGACTCTCATGAAAGCCACAGCTCAGGTCTCCTCGTCAGCACCCCCAAATCTGGGGGAAATTTGGGGAATTTGGGGGAAATTTGGGGAATTTGGGGGAAATTTGGGGAATTTGGGGAGGGGGAGGGAGTGGGACACATATCTGGACCCCATCAGGGTCCATGGTGACAAAGGGGGACACGTCCCAGCGCTGGTTTGCTCTGGAGGTGACAACCCAAGGAAGGGACCCCCAGCTCTGTCACCCCCACCCCAGGGACCCCCCCACCCCAGGGACCCCCCCCCCCCAGGACCCCCATGCTCACCATCCTTGGTCGCTCTTGAATTTATAGGCGGCTGCCAGGATGTGGCACAGGGCTCCCCCCGCCTTGAAATCCAGGAAGCATTTGATCTGCAAGGGGAGAGGGGTCAGGGGACAGGGACAGCGTCCTCATGGGGGGACATGTCCTCCTTGGGGTGCCATCCCCTTGTCAGGGTGCCATCCCCTTGTTAGGGTGCCAATCCAATGTCTGGGTGCCATCCCCTTGTCAGGGTGACATTCCTATGCCTGGGTGCCATCCCCTTGTCAGGGTGCCATCCCCTTGTTAGGGTGACATTCCTATGTCTGGGTGCCATCCCTTTTTCTGGGTGCCATCCCCTTTTTGAGGTGCCATGCCCATGCCTAAGTGACATCCCCATGTCTGGGTGCCACCCCCTTCTCTGGGTGACATTCCTATGTCTGGGTGCCATCCACTTGTCTGGGTGACATTCTATGTCTGGATGACATAACCTTGTCTGGGTGCCATCTCCTTTTTGGGGTGCCATCCCTTTGTTAGGGTGACATTCCCATGTCTGGGTGCCATTCCAATGTCTGGGTGCCATTCCAATGTCTGGGTGCCATCCCCTTGTTAGGGTGACATTCCAATGTCTGGGTGCCATCCCTTTCTCTGGGCGCCATCCCCTTTTTGAGGTGCCATGCCCATGCCTAAGTGACATCCCCATGTCTGGGTGCCACCCCCTTGTTAGGGTGACATTCCTATGTCTGGGTGCCATCCACTTGTTAGGGTGCCATTCCTATGTCTGGGTGCCATCCCCTTTTTGGGGTCCCATCCCCATGCCAAAGTGCCATCCCTTTGTTAGGGTGGCACCCCTTTCTCTGGGTGCCATCCCCTTTTTGAGATGCCATGCCCATGCCTAAGTGACATTCCCATGTCTGGGTGCCACCCCCTTGTTAGGGTGCCATTCCTATGTCTGGGTGACATAACCTTGTCTGGGTGCCATCCCCTTTTTGGGGTGCCATCCCCATGCCTAAGTGACATCCCCATGTCTGGGTGCCATCCCCTTGTTAGGGTGACATTGCTATGTCTGGGTCACATAACCTTGTCTGGGTGCCATCCTTTTCTCTGGGTACCATCCCTTTGTTAGGGTGGCACTCTTTTTCTGGGTGCCATCCCCTTTTTGAGGTGCCATCCCCATGCCTAAGTGACACCCCCATGTCTGGGTGCCATCCCCATGTCTGGGTGACATTCCTATGTCTGGGTGCCATCCCTTTCTCTGGGTGCCATGCCCTTGTTAGGGTGACATTCCTATGTCTGGGTGACATAACCTTGTCTGGGTGCCATCCCTTTCTCTGGGTGCCATCCCCATGCACAAGTGCCATCCCCTTTTTGAGGTGCCATCCCCTTGTTAGGGTGCCATTCCCATGTCTGGGTGCCATCCCTTTCTCTGGGTGCCATCCCCTTGTTAGGGTGACATTCCAATGTCTGGGTGCCATCCTTTTCTCTGGGTGCCATCCCCATGCCTAAGTGCCATCCCTTTGTTAGGGTGGCACCCTTTTTCTGGGTGCCATCCCCTTCTCTGGGTGCCATCCCCTTGTTAGGGTGACATTCCCATGTCTGGGTGCCATCCCCTTTTTGAGGTGCCATGCCCATGCCTAAGTGACATTCCCATGTCTGGGTGCCATCCCCTTGTCTGGGTGACATTCCTGTGTCCGGGTGCCATCCCATTCTCTGGGTGCCACCCCCTTGTTAGGGTGACATCCCCATGTCTGGGTGACATTCCTATGTCTGGGTGCCATCCCCTTTTTGGGGTGCCATCCCTTTGTTAGGGTGACACCCTTTTTCTGGGTGCCATCCCCTTTTTGGGGTGCCATCCCCATGCCTAAGTGACACCCCCATGTCTGGGTGCCATCCCCTTGTTAGGTTGCCATTTCCTTTTTGGGGTGACACCCCCTTATTGTGGTGCCATGCCCACGTTTAGGTGACTTCCCCATGTCTGAGTGACACCCAATTGTTGGGGTGCCATCCCCTTGTCTGGGTGTCATCCCCATCTTTAGGTGACATTCCCATGCCTAAGTGCCATCCCCTTGTCTGGGTGGCATCCCTTGTTGGGGTGACATCTCCATGTTTAGGTGACACCCTTTGTCTGGGTGCCATCCCCTCATAAGGTGCCACCTCCTTGTTGGGGTGCCATCCTCATGTTTAGGTGACATCCCCATGTTTAGGTGACATCCCCTCTTAGGGTGTCATTTCCTTTTTGGGGTGACATCCCCATGTCTGGGTGCCATCCCCTAGTTTGGGTGACATCCCCTTTTTGGGGTGACATCCCCATGCCTAAGTGCCATCCCCATGTCTGGGTGACATCCCCTTTTTGGGGTGACATCCTCTTGTCTGGGTGACATCTCCATATTTAGGTGACATCCCCTTGTCTGGGTGCCATCCCCTTTTTGGGGTGACATTCCCTTGTCTGGGTGCCATCCCCTTGTCTGGGTGCCACCCTCTCACAGGGTGCCATCGCCTCCCTAGGGTGACATCCCCTTGTCCCTTGGGGCAGTGTCCCCTTGGGATTCTGTCCCTGCTGGGCCCTGTCCCTGTGGGGGGACACTGTCCCCAAGTCCTTTGGGGCTGTCCTGGTGTCCCCTTGGGATTCTGTCCCTACTGTGCTCTGTCCCTGTCCCTGTGTGGTCACACTGTCCCCAGCACTCCAGGCCATGTCCCTGACCAGGGCACTGCCACTGGCTGCTGTCCATGGTCACCTGCTGTCCCCAAAGCCACCTGAACGTTCAACGGTGTCACCAGGGCCATGTCCCTGCTCAGGGCTGTGTCCCCAGGGCTGTCCCCAGGTATTGGGGTGCTGTCCCTGCTCAGAGGTGTCCCCAGGTATTGGGGTGCTGTCCCTACTTGGAGCTTTGTCCCCAGCTCTTTGGGGACATTGGGGACGTGTCCTCAGGGCTGTCCCCAGGTATTGGGGGACAACCCTGGCTCATCAGGGCCATCAAGGCCATGTCCCCAAATCCCTGGGGTTCTGTCCCCACGTCTCTGGGCTTTGTCCCTGCTCAGGCTCCTGTTCCTGGGCATTGTGGGGACATCCTGATGCCATCCCTGGATATTGGGGTGCTGTCCCCAATTAGGGCTTTGTCCCCTCTTCTTTGGGGCTCCTCCCTGGCTATCCAGGACCCCATCCCAGGGCCATCCCTGCACCTTTGGGGCACTGTCCCTGCTCTGAGCCTTGTCCCTGACATGTCCCCAGCCCTGTGGGGTCCTGTCCCCACATCTTCGGGGTGCTCTCCTCAATCTGGGCTTTGTCCCCCCCGTTCTTGGGGGCTCTGCCCTGGATCCACGAGGTTCCATCTCCTCACCCCCTGCTCTGAGCCTTGTCCCTGCTCACCAGGGCCGTGTCCCCAGCCCTGTGGGGTCCTGTCCCCACATCTTTGGGGTCCTGTCCCCACATCTTTGGGGCGCTCTCTTCAATCTGGGCTTTGTCCCCCCATTCTTGGGGGCCCTTCCCTGGATCCACGAGGTTCCATCCCCACACCCCCTGCTCTGAGCCTTGTCCCTGTCCACCAGGGCCATGTCCCCAGCCCTGTGGGGTCCTGTCCCCGCATCTTTGGGGTCCTGTCCCCACATCTTTGGGGCGCTCTCTTCAATCTGGGCTTTGTCCCCTCCATTCTTGGGGGCTCTGCCCTGGATCCACGAGGTTCCATCTCCACACCCCCTGCTCTGAGCCTCGTCTCTGCTTACCAGGGCCATGTCCCCTGCTCTGAGCCTCGTCCCTGACATGTCCCCAGCCCTGTGGGATCCTGTCCCCACACCTTCGGGGTGCTGTCCCCACATCTTCGGGGTGCTCTCCTCAATCTGGGCTTTGTCCCCCCATTCTTGGGGGCTCTGCCCTGGATCCACGAGGTTCCATCCCCACACCCCCTGCTCTGAGCCTCGTCTCTGCTCACCAGGGCCATGTCCCCTGCTCTGAGCCTCGTCCCTGACATGTCCCCAGCCCTGTGGGCTGCTGTCCCCACATCTTCGGGCTGCTGTCCCCACATCTTTGAGGTGCTCTCCTCAATCTGGGCTTTGTCCCCCCCATTCTTGGGGGCTCTGCCCTGGATCCACGAGGCTCCATCCCCACACCCCCTGCTCTGAGCCTTGTCCCTGCTCACCAGGGCCGTGTCCCCAGCCCTGTGGGGTCCTGTCCCCGCATCTTCGGGGTCCTGTCCCCACATCTTTGGGGCGCTCTCTTCAATCTGGGCTTTGTCCCCCCCATTCTTTGGGGCTCTTCCCCACCTCGCCCCACAACCACGAGGCTCCATCCCCGCACCCCCCGCTCTGACCCTCGCCCCCCGCTCCCCGCGTGTCCCCCACCGGCCCCGCGGGGTCCCGCCCGCCTTGTCCCCGCGTCCCCCCGCGTCCCCCCGCGGCTCTCACCGGCAGCTTGGTGAGGGGCGCGTTGCTGACGTGCTTGCCGAACACCTCCTCCTGGAACTGCAGCAGCTGCACCACCAGGCTCGACAGCGATTTGTTGGTGGGGGGCTCTGCCTGGATGTACTGCGGGGCCGGGGGCTCAGCGCGGCCGCCGCGGCCGCTGAGGGGAGGGGGGGGCGCGATGGCGGCGGCGGCGCCGTGACAGGCCGGGCCCGGCGTGGCGGCGGCGGGCGCGGGCGGCGGCGCCGCGGTTCCGCGCACTTACCTTCTTGTAGTTCTTGCCGAGCCACAGCCGCACGTTGTCGAACTGGCTGACGGTGTCCGAGGCCTCGTAGTACTTGACGTTGGGGCCGCCGTCCTTCTTCCGCACCGCCATCTTGAGCGGGCCGGGCCGCGCCGCCGCCTCCGCCCGCCACTGCCGCCCCCTGCCGGCCCCGCGCCGCCACGGCCGCGCCCGCCGCCGCCGCCGCCTCCGGTCGCTGTCCCCGGTCCCGCTGTCCCCGGTCCCGCTGTTCCCGTTCCCGGTCGCTGTCTCCGCCGCTCGCCCCGGCCCCGCTCGCTGTTAAAGCCCCGCCGCCCCCTTTGGTGCCCTCCCGTTCCCGCACTGCCGCTCCCGCCGCCGCCGCTGCCGCCCCCTGGCGGTGCCGCTCCCGCACTGCCGCTCCCGCCCGGTGTTGCCGGTGCCGATCGCTGTTCCCGCTCCCGCCCGGTTTTACCGGGCCTGGTCGATTTCCCGCTCCCGCACCGCCACCTCCTATCGTTCTTCACGACCCCGATCGTTGTTCGCGACCCCGATCGCGGTTCCCGGCCCCGTTGTACCGCCCGCCGGTCCCGCCGCGCCCGCCACCGCCTCCTGCTGGTGCCGCTCCCGCCGTTCCCGCCGTCCCCGCTCTTCCCCGGGCGCTGTTCCCGGCCCTCCGGGTCCCTTTCCTCACTCCACCGCCCCTTGTTGGTCCCGCTGCCCGTTACCGGCCCCGCCGCCCGCAAGTGCGACAAGAGAGGCACGACAAGGAGAAATGGGTTCAAATCTCAAGAAATTTGGTTTAGATGGGAGATTGGGAGGAAATTCCTCCCTGGGAGGGTGGGGAATGGATTTCCCAGAGGTGCCGTCGCTGCTCCATGCCCGGAGGTTCTCCAGGCCGGGTTGGACGGGGCTTGGAGCATCCCGGGACCGGGGAAGGCGGGGGTGGGAAGGGATGGGCACCGGAGGGAGCGGCGGAACGGCACCGGGCACCGAGCACCGGGCATTGCGCACCAAACCGGGCATTGAGCACCGCACACCGGGCACCGGGCCTTGAGCACCAAACCGGGCACTGAGCACCGAGCAATGAGCACCGGGCAGCGGGCATTGATCACTGAACCGGGTACTGGGCATTGAGCACCAAACCGGGCACTGAGCACCAGGAACCGAGTACCGAGCACCGAGCAATGAGCACGGGGCAGCGGGCATTGATCACAGCACCGGGTACTGGGCATTGAGCACCAAGCCGGGCATTGCGCACCAAACCGGGCATTGAGCACCGCACACCGCACACCGGGCATTGAGCACCAAACCGGGCACTGAGCACCGGGAACCGAGCACCGGGCACCGAGCAATGAGCACCGGGCAGCGGGCATTGATCACAGCACCGGGTACTGGGCATTGAGCACCAAGCCGGGCATTGAGCACCGAGCACCGAGCACCAGGCACCGGGCATTGAGCACCAAACCGAGCACCGGACACCGGGCATTGAGCACCGCACACCGGGCACCGGGCATTGAGCACCAAACCGGGCACTGAGCACCGGGAACCGAGCACCGGGCACCGAGCAATGAGCACCGGGCAGCGGGCATTGATCACAGCACCGGGTACTGGGCATTGAGCACCAAGCCGGGCATTGAGCACCGAGCACCGGGCACCGAGCACCAAGCACCAGGCACCAGGCCTTGATCACCGCACCGGGCACCGGGCCCTGAGCACCAAACCGAGCACCGGACACCGGGCATTGATCACCGCACCGGGCCCTGAGCACCAAACCAGACACCGAGCACCGAGCACGGGGCGGGGCGGGGCCGGGAGCGGCGGCGGGGCCGGGTCTATGCGGAGCGCGGCGCAGAGGAGGCGCGAGAGTCACGGTGGCCGAGTGGTTAAGGCGTTGGACTCGAAATCCAATGGGGTTTCCCCGCACAGGTTCGAATCCTGTCCGTGACGCCACGCTCACTTTTGCTGGTGGGAAACACACAAGCGGGAGCTCCGCCGGTAACGGCGAGCACACACACGGTGCACGTCCGGTACCGGCTCTTTTAACGGCGGGAACAGTGGGGAAAACTCATTCTCAGCGTCCGGTACCGGCTCTTTTAACGGTGGGGGCATCACGGAGCGTCCCGCCCGCCGGTACCGGCTCCTTTAACGGCGGGGATACCTGGGACCACACACTCTCAGTCTCCGGTACCGGCTCCTTTAACGGCAGGAACAACGGGGACCTCCCCACACGTCCTGGCTCTTCTAACGGGGATCCTCGCCCGGTTACCGGCTCTCAACGGCGGCAGCAGCGGACAGAACGCGTGCTCGGCCTCCGGTACCGGCCCCTTTAACGGCGGGAGGATCGGAGAGTGGCCAAGCCCCGGTACCGGCTCCTTTAGGGGTGGAAATAACGGGGAACCCCCTCGAATCCCGGTTCCTTTAATGGGGTGGGAGCAGCAGGGACCCCCCAAGCCCCGGTACCGACTCGTTTTGGGGTGGGGACCCCCCAATTCCAGCCCTTTTTGGGGTAGGGACCCCCCCAATCCCAATCCTAGCTCATTTAGGGGTGGGGACCCCCCAGTTTCAGTCCCATCACTTTTTGGGGTGGAGACCCCCCCAATCCCAGCCCTTTTTGGGGTGGGGACCCCCAATCCCAGACCCATCTCTTTCTGGGGTGGGGACCCCCCAATTCCAGCCCTTTTTAGGGTGCGACCCCCCAATCCCAGACCCATCACTTTTTGGGGTGAGGACCCCCCAGTCCCAGCTCTTTAAGGGTGGGGACCCCCCAGTCCCAGCCCTTTTAGGGGTGAGGACCCCCAAATCCCAATCCTAGCTCATTTAGGGGTGGGGACCCCCAATCCCAGCTCTTTTAGGGATGGGGACCCCCCAGTTTCAGTCCCAGTTCTTTTTGGGGTGGGGACCCCCGAATCCCAATCCTGGCTCTTTTTGGGGTGGGGACCCCCCCAATCCCAGCTCTTTTAGGGTGGGGACCCCCAATTCCACCACTTTTTAGGGTGGGACCCCCCAATCCCAATCCTGGCTCTTTTTGGGCTGGGGACCCCCAATTCCAGCTCTTTTTAGGGATGGGGATCCCCCAGTTTCAGTTCCAGCCCTTTTTGGGGTGGGGACCCCCCAATCCCAGCTCTTTTAGGGTGGGGACCCCCCCAATCCCAGCCCTTTTTGGGGTAGGGACCCCCCCAATCCCAATCCTGGCTCTTTTTGGGGTGGGGACCCCCGAATTCCAGCTCTTTTAGGGTGGGACCCCCCAATCCCAGCCCCATCACTTTTTGGGGTGGGACCCCCCAGTCCCATCTCTTTTTGGGGTGGGACCCCCCTATCCCAGCACTTTTTAGGGTGGTGACCCCCCAATCCCAGCCCTTTTTGGGGTGGGGACCCCCCAGCCCCATCTCTTTTTGGGGTGGGGACCCCCCAATCCCAATCCTGGCTCTTTTTGGGGTGGGACCCCCCAATCCCATCTCTTTTTGGGGTGGGGACCCTCCAATCCCAATCCTAGCTCATTTAGGGGTGGGGACCCCCAATTCCAGCCCTTTTTGGGGTGGGGACCCCCCAATCCCAGCCCTTTTTGGGGTGGGGACCCCCCAATCCCAATCCTGGCTCATTTAGGGGTGGGGACCCCCAATCCCATCACTTTTTAGGGTGGGACCCCCCAATCTCAGTCCCATCTCTTTTTGGGGTGGGACCCCCCAATCCCATCACTTTTTGGGGTGGGGACCTCCCAATTCCAGCTCTTTTAGGGATGGGGACCCCCCAGTTTCAGTCCCAGTTCTTCTTAGGGCAGGGACCCCCCCAATCCCAGCCCTTTTTAGGGTGGGGACCCCCCAATCCCAGACCCAGGTCTTTTTGGGGTGGGGACCCCCCAATTCCAGCCCCATCTCTTTTTGGGGTGGGACCCCCCAATTCCAGCTCTTTTAGGGTGGGGACCCCCCAGTTTCAGTCACAGTTCTTTTTGGGGTGGGGACCCCTCAATCCCAGCTCTTTTTGGGGTGGAGACCCCCCAATCCCAGCCCTTTATAGGGTGGGACCCCCCAATCCCAGACCCATCACTCTTTAGGGTGGGGACCCCCAATCCCAGCTCTTTTAGTGTGGGGACCCCCCAGTCCCAGCCCTTTTTGGGGTGAGGACCCCCAAATCCCAGACCCATCACTTTTTGGGGTGGGGACCCCCCAATCCCAGCCCTTTTTGGGGTGGGGACCCCCAAATCCCAATCCTGGCTCTTTTTGGGGTGGGGACCCCCAATTCCAGCTCTTTTAGGGTGGGGACCCCCCAGTTTCAGTCCCAGTTCTTTTTGGGGTGGAGACCCCCCAATCCCAGCCCTTTTTGGGGTGGGGACCCCCCAATCCCAATCCTAGCTCATTTAGGGGTGGGGACCCCCAATCCCAGCTCTTTATAGGGTGGAGACCCCCCAATCCCAGCCCTTTTTGGGGTGAGGACCCCCAAATCCCAGCCCCATCTCTTTTTGGGGTGGAGACCCCCCAATCCCAGACCTAGCTCTTTTTGGGGTGAGGACCCCCCAATCCCAATCCTAGCTAATTTAGGGTTGGGGACCCCCAATCCCAGCCCTTTTTAGGGTGGGGAGCCCCCAATTCCAGACCTTTTTAGGGTGGGACCCCCCAATACCAGCCCCATCGCTTTTTGGGGTGGGGACCCCCAATCCCAGCTCTTTTAGGGTGGGGACCCCCCAATCCCAGCCCTTTTTAGGGTGGGGACCCCCCAATCCCAATCCTGGCTCTTTTTGGGGTGGGGACCCCCAATCCCAGCTCTTTTAGGGATGGGGACCCCCCAGTTTCAGTCCCAGTTCTTTTTGTGGTGGAGACCCCCCAATCCCAGCCCTTTTTGGGGTGAGGACCCCCAAATCCCAATCCTAGCTAATTTAGGGGTGGGGACCCCCAGTCCCAGCTCTTTTTGGGGTGGGGACCCCTCAATTCCAGCCCTTTTTAGGGTGGGGACTCCCCAATCCCAATCCTAGCTCATTTAGGGGTTAAGACCCCCAATCCCATCACTTTTTGGGGTGGGGACCCCCCAATCCCAGTCCCATCTCTTTTTGGGGTGGGGACCCCCCAATTCCAGCTCTTTTTAGGGTGGGACCCCCCAGTCCCAATCCTAGCTAATTTAGGGTTGGGGACCCCCAATTCCAGCTCTTTTTGGGGTGGGGACCCCCAATCCCAGCTCTTTTTAGGGATGGGGATCCCCCAGTTTCAGTTCCAGCCCTTTTTAGGGTGGGACCCCCCAATCCCAATCCTAGCTAATTTAGGGGTGGGGACCCCCAATCCCAGCCCTTTTTAGGGTGGGACCCCCCAATCCCAGCCCTTTTTGGGGTGGGACCCCCCAGTCCCATCACTTTTTGCGGTGGGACCCCCCAATCCCAGCCCCATCTCTTTTTGGGGTGGAGACCCCCCAGTCCAAGCCCTTTTTAGGGTGGGACCCCCCAATCCCAATCCTAGCTCATTTAGGGGTGGGGACCCCCCAATCCCATCTCTTTTTGGGGTGGGACCCCCCAATTCCAGCCCTTTTTTGGGGTGGGGACCCCCCAATTCCAGCTCTTTTAGGGTGGGGACCCCCCAATCCCAGCTCTTTTTGGGGTAGGGACCCCCCCAATCCCAATCCTAGCTCATTTAGGGGTGGGGACCCCCCAGTTTCAGTCCCATCACTTTTTGGGGTGGGGACCCCTCAATCCCAGCCCTTTTTAGGGTGGGGACCCCCAATCCCATCTCTTTTTGGGGTGGGGACCCCCCAATCCCAGTCCCATCACTTTTTGGGGTGGGACCCCCCAATTCCAGCTCTTTTTGGGGTGGGGACCCCCCAAATCCCAGACCATCTCTTTTTGGGGTGGGACCCCCCAATCCCAGCTCTTTTAGGGTGGGGACCCCCCCCAATCCCAGCTCTTTTTGGGGTGGGACCCCCCAATCCCAATCCTGGCTCATTTAGGGGTGGGGACCCCCAGTCCCATCACTTTTTAGGGTGGGACCCCCCAATTCCAGCTCTTTTAGGGTGGGGACCCCCCAGTTTCAGTCCCAGCCCTTTTTAGGGTGGGGACCCCCCAATCCCAATCCTGGCTCTTTTTGGGGTGGGGACCCCCAATCCCATCACTTTTTGGGGTGGGGACCCCTCAATTTCAGCTCTTTTAAGGTGGGGACCCCCCAATCCCAGACCCATCTCTTTCTGGGGTGGGGACCCCCAATTCCAGCTCTTTTAGGGTGGGACCCCCCAGTTTCAGCTCTTTTTGGGGTGGGGACCCCCTAATCCCAATCCTAGCTAATTTAGGGGTGGGGACCCCCCAATCCCAGCTCTTTTAGGGTGGGACCCCCCAATCCCAATCCCATCTCTTTTTGGGGTGGGACCCCCCAGTTTCAGCTCTTTTAGGGTGGGGACCCCCCCAATCCCAATCCTTGCTCATTTAGGGTTGGGGACCCCCCAATCCCATCTCTTTTAGGGATAGGGACCCCCCAGTTTCAGTCCCAGCCCTTTTTAGGGTGGGGACCCCCAATCCCAGCCCTTTTTAAGGTGGGACGCCCCAATCCCAGCTCTTTTAGGGTGGGGACCCCCCAGTCCCAGCCCTTTTTGGGGTGAGGACCCCCCAATCCCAATCCTGGCTCATTTAGGGGTGGGGACCCCCAATTCCAGCCCTTTTTGGGGTGAGGACCCCCCAATCCCAGCTCTTTTTAGGGTAGGACCCCCCAATCCCTGCTCTTTTTGGGGTGGGACCCCCCAGTCCCAGCTCTTTTTGGGGTGGAGACCCCCCAATCCCAGCCCTTTATAGGGTGGGACCCCCCAATCCCAGCCCCATCTCTTTCTGGGGTGGAGACCCCCCAATTCCAGCCCTTTTTAGGGTGGGGACCCCCCAATTCCAGCCCTTTTTGGGGTGGGCACAGAGGGAACCCCCAAGACCCTCACCCACCCCCATTCCCTTTTAGGACTGACATTTATTAATCCCCAAATCCCCCCAGGATCCCAAACCCACCCATTTTCACCCCAAAACTGAGCCCCCCGACACAGAGGGAGGGTTTTGGGGTGCAGGAGGAGCCCCCCAAAACGGGGATAAAGCAACCAGAATTCTGTTTATTGATCACTTCAATCCCTGCCTCCCTCCAGATCTGCCGGGAGGAGAAAACAATGATAAAAAAACCCCCAAAAAACAACAAAATAAATGCAAATAAATTAAATTAAATTCCCAACGAGTCCCAGGCCAGAGGTGCCTGCCCACGACGGTTACTTGGAAAAATCAAATTAAAAAAGGGAGAGTAAAAAAAAAAAAAAAATCAGAAAAAAAGGGAGAATAAAAAGGTAAAAAAAAAAAAAATCAGAAAAAAAAGGTAAAAATAAAAAAAATTAAAAATACAGAATAATCAGGAGGAGGTGGGAGATGCTCCTGGGGCATGCACGGAAAAGGGGGACAGGAGGGTCCCCAAGGGTCACTGCAGGGAGGAGATGGAGGTTGTGGGGTTTGGGGGACCCCTGAGGGGTCTGGAGCCCCCCAGTTCCCCTCTCTTGGAATGGGGAGAGCTGAGCTGGGTTTGGAATGGGTTCAATCCAGAGGGGAACCCCAAAAATCCAGTGGGGAACCCCAAAAATCCAATGGGAAACGCCAAAATTCCGAGTCCAATGAGCCCCAAAATTCTGAATTCAGGAAACCCCAAAAATTCAGCGGGGAACCCCAAAATTCCGAGTCCAGGGAACTTCAAAAATCCAATGGGGAACCCCAAAAATCCAATGGGGAACTCCAAGATTTGAGTCCAGGGAACCCCAAAATTCCGAGTCAAATGAAGCCCAAAATTCTGAGTTCAGAAAACCCCAAAATCCAATGGGGAAGCCCAAATCCGAGTCCAGGGAACTCTAAAAATCCAATGGGGAACCCCAAAATTCTGAGTTCAGGAAACCCCAAAAATCCAATGGGGAACCCCAAAATCCAATGGGGAACCCCAAATCCGAGTCCAATGAATCCCAAAATTCTCAGTCCAGGGAACCCCAAAAATCCAATGGGGAACCCCAAAATTTTGAGTCCAGGGAACCCCAAAATTCCAAGTCCAACGAAGCCCAAAAATTCAATGAGGAACCCCAAATCCTAGTCCAATGAACCCCAAAATTCTGAGTTCAGGAAACCCCAAAAATCCAATGGGGAACCCCAAAATTCTGAGTTCAGGACACCCCAAAAATCCAGAGGGGAACTCCAAAATTTTGAGTCCAGGGAACCCCAAAAATCCAATGGGGAGCCCCAAAATTCCAAGTCCAACGAACCCCAAAAATTCAGTGGGAAACCCCAAAATTTCAAGTCCAATGGACCCCAAAATTCTGAGTCCAGAGAAGCCCAAAAAATCCAATGGGGAACCCCAAAATTCTGAGTTCAGGAAACCCCAAAAATCCAATGGGGAACTCCAAGATTTGAGTCCAGGGAACCCCAAAATTCCAAGTCAAATGAACCCCAATATTCTGAGTTCAGGGAAGCCCAAAAATCCAGTGGGGAACCCCAAGATTTGAGTCCAGGGAACCCCAAAATTCTGAGTTCAGGGAACCCCAAAAATCCAATGGGGAACCCCAAAATCCAATGGAGAACCCCAAATCCGAGTCCAATGAACCCCAAAATTCCAAGTCCAATGAATCCAAAAATCCAATGGGAAACCCCAAAATTCTGAGTCCAATGAACCCCAAAATTCTGAGTTCAGGAAACCCCAAAAATTCAGCGGGGAACCCCAAAATTCCGAGTCCAGGGAACCCCAAAAATCCAATGGGGAACCCCAAAAATCCAATGGGGAACCCCAAAATTCCAAGTCCAATGAACCCCAAAAATTCAGTGGGAAACCCCAAAATTCCAAGTCCAATGAACCCCAAAATTCTGAGTCCAGAGAAGCCCAAAAATCCAATGGGGAACCCCAAAATTCCAAGTTCAATGAACCCCAAAATTCAGAGTCCAGGAAACCCCAAAATTCTGAGTTCAGGAAACCCCAACAATTCAGTGGGGAATCCCAAAATTCCGAGTCCAGGGAGCCCCAAAAATCCAATGGGGAACCCCAAAATTCCAATGGGGAGCCCCAAGATTTGAGTCCAGGGAACCCCAAAAATCCAGTGGGAAACCCCAAAATTCTGCATCCAGGGAACCCCAAAATTCCGAGTCCAGGGAGCCCCCGCTGTCCTGAGGAGGAATTTTTCCAGATCTCCAGATTTCCATGCTGTGAGTGAAAATCACAAAACCCAAAAAATCCAAATTCAATCAAACCCCACCGTCCTGAGGTGGTGGAACCGTTGATTGTTCTCAGATCTTCTTCATATCATGACCAAAAATCACAACCCCAAAAATTCCAAATCCAGGAAATCCTCATTGTCCCCCAAATCCAGCTGGATTTTTTTCAGATCTGCTCCTGGCCATGAGTGAAAATCACAAACCCTAAAAATCCAGGAAAACTCTGCCATCCCAAAATGGATTTTTCTCAGATTTCCTCCACTCCATGAGGGAAAAAACACAAGTCCAGAAAACCTCTGCCATCCCAAAATGGATTATTTTTGGATCTCTTCTTCCATGTCATGAGCAAAAATCCCAACTCTAGAAAACCTCTTGCCATCCCAAAATGGATTTTTTTCCAGATCTCCTCCACCAGCAGAAATCACAACCCCAAAATCCCAACTCCACAAAACTCCCCTGCATCCCAAGGTGAATATTTTTCAGATTTCCTCCATGGCATGAATGAAAATTATGAACGCCAAAATCCCAACTCCAGGAAACTCCCACTGTCCCAAATTGGATTTTTCTCAAATCTCCTCCACTCCATGAGGGAAAAACCCAAGTCCAGCAAACCCCTGTTATCTCCAAATTGGATTTTTTTCGGGAGCAAAAATCACAACCCCAAAATCCCAACTCCACAAAACCCACATTGTCCCAAGGTGAATTTTTTTCAGATTTCCTCCATGGCATGAATGAAAATCATGAACCCCAAAAACCCAACTCCAGGAAACTCCCACTGTCCCAAATTGGATTTTTCTCAGATCTCCTCCACTCCATGAGGGAAAAACCCAAGTCCAGGAAACCCCAGTGTCCCATGTTGGATTATTTTTGGATCTCTTCCATGTCATGAGCAAAAAACCCAACTCCACAAAACCCCCAGTGTCTCAAGTTGGATTTTTCTCAGATCTCCTCCACTCCATGAGGGAAAAATCCAAGTCCAGGAAACCCCCAATGTCCCATGTTGGATTATTTTGGATCTCTTCCATGTCATGACCAAAAACCCAACTCCACAAAACCCCCAGTGTCTCAAGTTGGATTTTTTTTTGGCTCTCCTCCATGACCAATAATCACAACCCCAAAACCCCAACTCCACAAAAACCTCCATCCCAAGATGAATTTTTCTCAGATCTCCTCCACTCCATGAGGGAAAAATCCAAGTCCATCAAACCCCTGTTATCTCCAAACTGCATTTTTTTCAGCTCTCCTCCATGACCAACAACCACAACCCCAAAACCCCAACTCCAGAAAAACCCCCATTGTCTCGAGTTGGATTTTTTTCATCTCTCTTCCATGCCATGAGCAAAAAATCCAAGTCCAGGAA
Organism: Zonotrichia albicollis; assembly: GCF_047830755.1. NCBI lineage: Eukaryota > Metazoa > Chordata > Aves > Passeriformes > Passerellidae > Zonotrichia > Zonotrichia albicollis. The sequence continues at coordinate 1,654,847 of NC_133851.1, forward strand.
ACCCCCAGTGTCTCAAGTTGGATTTTTTTCACATCTCCTCCACAAAACTCCCCTCCATCCCAAGGTGAATTTTTCTCAGGTCTCCTCCACAAACCCCCCTCCATCCCAAATTGGATTTTTCTCAAATCTCCTCCACTCCATGAGGGAAAAACCCAAGTCCAGCAAACCCCTGTTATCTCCAAATTGGATTTTTTTTGGATCTCTTCCATGCCATGAGCAAAAAACCCAAGTCCAGCAAACCCCTGTTATCTCCAAACTGCATTTTTTTCAGCTCTCCTCCACAACCAACACTCACAACCCCAAACCCCCCCATCTCCACCACTCCTCTCATATCTCCTCCACGCCGTGAGCGAAGATCATGACGAGCCCCGGCTCCAGCACCATGTCCTCTCCCATGTGCTGGTTCTCGCAGGCCATCACCACCACGGCCTGCTTGCCGGGGATGCGTTTGGCCACGTAGTTCTCGTAGTATCTGCGGTTCATCTGCCGCGTCTCCAGCGTGGCCAGCCCCTGCGGCCAGTTGCGCTCGTGCGCGTTCTCGATCAGCTCGTTGGTGATGGACGCCGGGCAGCCGCTCTCCACCAGCGAGCGCTTGATGACGGCCTGCAGGACGGCGTCGGGCGTGGAGATCATGCCGCCCCAGCGCGTCACCCGCGCCGGCTGCAGGGAGTTCACCCACCTGCGGGGGGAGAACGGGGTCAGGGTGGGGTGGGATTGTGGGATTGGAGAGGTTCAGCCACCTCGGGGGACATAACAGGGTCAGGGATTGTGGGATTGTGGGGGTTCAGACACCTGGAGAGAGATAATGGGGTCAGGGGAGGGGTGGGATTGGGGGGGTTCAGCCACCTGGGGGGACACAATGTGCACGGGGATGAAGGTTTGGGGTGGAATTGTGGGGGTTCAGCCAGTTTAGGGGGGATAATGGGGTCAGGGATGGGGGTTTGGGGTGGGATTGTGGGGGTTCAGACACCTGGGGGAACATAACGGGGTCAGGGGAGGGGTGGAATTGTGGAATTGGGGGGGTTCAGACACCTGGAGAGAGATAACGGGGTCAGGGGTGGGGTGGGATTGTGGGATTGGGGAGACGCACCCAGCTGGGGGGACATAATGGGGTCAGGGGTGGGGTGGGATTGTGGGGGTTCAGACACCTTAGGGGACATAACGGGCTCAGGGATTGTGGAGCTGGGGAGATGCACCCAGCTGGGGGGACATAACGGGGTCAGGGATTGTGGAATTGTGGGGGTTCACCCACCTGCGGGGAGAGAACGGGGTCAGGGTGGGGTGGGATTGTGGAATTGTGGGGGTTCAGACACCTTAGGGGACATAACGGGCTCAGGGATTGTGGAATTGGGGAGATGCACCCAGCTGGGGGGACATAACGGGGTCAGGGATTGTGGAATTGTGGGGGTTCACCCACCTGAGAGGGCATAATGGGGTCAGGGATGGGGGTTTGGGGTGGATTTGGGGGGGTTCAGACACCTGGGGGGACATAACGGGGTCAGGGATGAGGTGGGATTGTGGAATTGTGAGGGTTCATCCACCTGGAGAGAGATAACGGGGTCAGGGATTGTGGAATTGGGGAGGTTCAGACACCTGCAGGGAGAGAACGGGGTCAGGGGAGGGGTGGGATTGTGGAATTGGAGAGGTTCAGCCACCTCGGGGGACATAACAGGGTCAGGGATTGTGGGATTGTGGGGGTTCATCCACCTGGAGAGAGATAACGGGGTCAGGGGAGAGGTGGGATTGTGGGATTGGGGGGGTTCAGCCACCTGGGGGGACACAATGTGCACGGGGATGAAGGTTTGGGGTGGAATTGTGGGGGTTCAGCCAGTTTAGGGGGGATAATGGGGTCAGGGATGGGGGTTTGGGGTGGATTTGTGGGGGTTCAGCCAGCTTAGGGGACATAATGGGGTCAGGGGAGGGGTGGGATTGTGGAATTGGGGAGATTCAGCCACCTTAGGGGTCAGGGATGGGAGTTTGGGGTGGGATTGTGGGGGTTCAGACACCTGGGGGGACATAACGGGGTCAGGGATGAGGTGGGATTGTGGAATTGGGGGGGTTCACCCAGCTGGGGGGACATAATGCGGTCAGGGATTGTGGGATTGGGGGGGTTCAGACACCTGGAGGGTCAGGGATGGGAGTTTGGGGTGGGATTGTGAGAGTTCACCCACCTGGAGAGAGATAATGGGGTCAGGGGTGGGGTGGGATTGTGGAATTGTGGGGGTTCAGACACCTGGGAGGGCATAATGGGGTCAGGGATGGGGGTTTGGGGTGATTTGTGGGGGTTCAACCAGCTTAGGGGGACACAGCGGGGTCAGGGATTGTGGGATTGGGGGGGTTCAGCAACCTGAGGGGACATAACAGGGTCAGGGATTGTGGAATTGTGGGGGTTCAGCCATCTTAGGGGGGATAATGGGGTCAGGGATGGGGGTTTGGGGTGGATTTGTGGGGGTTCAACCAGCTTAGGGGGACATAATGGGGTCAGGGATTGTGGAATTGGGGGGGTTCAGCCAGTTGCGGGGACACTGAGAGAGAGATTTGGGGTGAAATCGTGGAATTGTGGAGGTTCAGCCACCTGGGAGGGCATAATGGGGTCAGGGATTGTGGAATTGTGGGGGTTCACCCACCTGAGAGGGCATAATGGGGTCAGGGATGGGGGTTTGGGGTGGATTTGTGGGGGTTCAGCCAGCTGGGGAGAGAACGGGGTCAGGGGTGGGGTGGGATTGTGGAATTGGAGAGGTTCAGCCATCTTAGGGGGACATAATGGGGCCAGGGATTGTGGAATTGTGAGGGTTCACCCACCTGGGGGGAGAGAACGGGGTCAGGGGTGGGTGGGATTGTGGAATTGGGGGGGTTCAGCAACCTGAGGGGACATAACGGGGTCAGGGATTGAGGAATTGGGGGGGTTCAGCCACCTTAGGGGACATAACAGGGTCAGGGGTGAGGTGGGATTGTGGAATTGTGAGGGTTCATCCACCTGGAAAGAGATAATGGGGTCAGGGGAGGGGTGGGATTGTGGAATTGGGGGGGTTCAGACACCTGGAGAGAGATAATGGGGTCAGGGGAGGGGTGGGATTGTGGGATTGGGGGGGTTCAGCCACCCGGGGGGACACAATGTGCACGGGGATGAAGGTTTGGGGTGGAATTGTGGGGGTTCAGCCAGTTTAGGGGGGATAATGGGGTCAGGGATGGGGGTTTGGGGTGGATTTGTGGGGGTTCAGCCAGCTTAGGGGACATAATGGGGTCAGGGGAGGGGTGGGATTGTGGAATTGGGGAGATTCAGCCACCTTAGGGGTCAGGGATGGGAGTTTGGGGTGGGATTGTGGGGGTTCAGACACCTGGGGGGACATAACGGGGTCAGGGATGAGGTGGGATTGTGGAATTGGGGGGGTTCACCCAGCTGGGGGGACATAATGCGGTCAGGGATTGTGGGATTGGGGGGGTTCAGACACCTGGAGGGTCAGGGATGGGAGTTTGGGGTGGGATTGTGAGAGTTCACCCACCTGGAGAGAGATAACAGGGTCAGGGGTGGGGTGGGATTGTGGAATTGTGGGGGTTCAGACACCTGGGAGGGCATAATGGGGTCAGGGATGGGGGTTTGGGGTGGGATTGTGGGGGGTTCAGCCATCTTAGGGGACATAATGGGGTCAGGGATTGTGGAATTGTGGGGGTTCAGCCACCTCGGGGGACACAATGTGCACGGGGATGAAGGTTTGGGGTGGAATTGTGGGGTTTCAGCCAGTTTAGGGGGGCATAACGGGGTCAGGGATTGTGGAATTGTGGGGGTTCACCCACCTTGGAGGACATAATGGGGTCAGGGATTGTGGAATTGTGGGGGTTCACCCAGCTGGGGGGACAGGGATGGGGTGGGATCACGGAATTTCCCTCAAAAAACAATAAATTTTCCTCAAAAGTCGACATATTTCCACCCAAAACTTACAAATTTCCCTCAAAAATTGATGTGTTTCTTCGTAAAACCTACAAATTTCCCTCAAAAATTGATTAATTTCCCTGAAAAACTGATGAATTTCCCTCAAAAAATGAGATTTTCTCCCAAAACCTAAAAATTTCCCTCCAAAACCTACAAATTTCCCTCAAAAGTCAATGAATTTCCCTCAAAAGTTGATGCATTTCCCTCAGAAAATGACAAATTTCCCTCATAAATCAATGAATTACCCTCAGAAAATGATTAATTTCCCCCTAAAAACCTACACATTTCCCTCAAAAATCGATGAATTTCCCTCAAAAAATTACAAATTTCCCAAAGAAAAAGAAAAATTCCCCTCAGAACGTGACAAATTTCCCTCAAAAATCAATTAATTTCCCTCAGAAAATGACAGATTTCCCTCAAAACCCAACAGATTTCCCTCAAAAATCTACAAATTTTCTCCCAAAACCTACAAAATCTCCTCAAAAAAACAACAAATTTCCCTCAAAAAACAACAAATTCCCCCACAAAACCTACAAATTTCCCTCAAAAATCAACTAATTTCCCTCCAAACCTACAAACTTCCCTCGGAAAATGACAAACTTCCCTCAAAAATCAATGAGTTTTCCTCAAAGAGTGACAAATTTTCTCCCAAAATCTACAAATTTCCCTCAGACAATGACAAATTTCCCTCAAAAATTGGTGAATTTCCCTCAGGAAATAACCCATTTCCCACAAAAAACAACAAAAATCCCTCAAAAAATGATAAATTTCCCTCAAAAAACCAAAAATTTCCCTCAGAAAATGACCCATTTCCCTCAGAAAACAACAAAAATCCCTCAAAAAATGATAAATTTCCCTCAAAAAACCAAAAATTTCCCTCAGAAAATGACCCATTTCCCTCAGAAAACAACAAAAATCCCTCAAAAAATGATAAATTTCCCTCAAAAAACCAAAAATTTCCCTCAGAAAATGACCCATTTCCCTCAAAAAACAACAAAAAATCCCTCAAAAAAAGATAAATTTCCCTCAAAAAACCAAAAATTTCCCTCAGAAAATGACCCATTTCCCTCAAAAAACAACAAAAATCCCTCAAAAAACAACAAATTCCCCCCCAAAACCTACAAATTTCCCTCAAAAATCAATGAATTTCCCTCAAAAATCAATGAATTTCCCTCAATAATTTACTAATTCCTCTCAAACACCTACAAATTTCCCTCAAAAATTGATTAATTTCCCTCAAAAATCAACAAATTTACCTCAAAAAAATCACAAATTCCCCCCCAATCTACAAATTTCCCTCAAAAATCAATTAATTTCCCTCAAAAACTGACAAATTTCCCTCAGAAAACTACAAATTTCCTTCAAAAAACCAAAAAATTCCCTCAGAAAATGACCCATTTCCCTCAGAAAACTACAAATTTCCCTCAAAAAATGATAAATTTCCCTCAAAAACCAAAAAATTTCCCACAAAAACCCCGTAAAGGCCTCGCACTCACTCCAGGATCTCGTTGTACTCGATGGTCTCCTCCAGGTTCTGCAGGTTGGGGTTGACGCTGCGGATTGCCCTCATGTAGGCCTTGAGCAGCTGGATGTCCCTCTTCTGCCAAGGTAGGAAAAAATGGGATTTAGAATGAGAATTATCCCTTTTTTCTCCTTTTTTTTTAGTGAGGATTTTGGTGTCCAAGCACCAAAAATTTACCCTTTTTTTTTTTTTTTTCCCCTCATTTTTGGTGCTTAACAACTCAAACCCATCCCTTGTTTTTCCCCTTTTTTTTTAATCTTACAAAAGTAATAAATACAAATATAAACACAAATAAAAACTTGGAATTAAGACCTTAAAACTTATTAGAACAATAAATAACAATTACTACCACATTTAACTTATATCCTTTAAATAAATCAGATCTTTCACCACATTTTAAAATTTTCATTACTGCAGAGCCACACTCCACCAATTGCTCCCCTCAGCACAATTTTTCCTGTTTTCTGAGAATTTTTGGGGGGATTTTTGGATTTCTGGAGCCCCCAGCATGGTGTACGCCAATCCCACAGAGTCATACTGAACTCAAACCTTCTCACATCGTTTTTTGGGGGGATTTTTTGGGATTATTTTTTGGGATTTTGGGGTTTCTGGAGCCCCCAGCGTGGCCTAGTCCAATCCCACAGAGCCACACTCAGCTCACACCTCCCCACAGAATTTTTTGGGGATTTTTTTGGGGGGATTTTTGGATTTCTGGAGCCCCTAGCATGGTGTATGCCAATCCTACAGAGCCACACTCAACTCACACCTCCCCACAGAATTTTTGGGGGATTTTTTTGGGATTTTTTCTGGGGAATTTTGGGATTTCTACAGCCCCCAGTGTAGCCCAGCCCAACCCTACAGAACCACACCTTCTCCCCCATTTATTTTTTGGGGATTTCAGTTCCCAACACCCCAAACCTGCCCTTCCAGGTGCCCACCTGCTCGGCCAGCCCAATCCCACAGACACCTCCCCACAGCCTTTTTTTGGGAATTTTTTTTGTGGATTTTGATATTTCTGGAGTCCCTAGTGTAGCCCAGCTCAATCCTACAGAACCACACCTTCTCCCCCATTTTTGGGGGGATTTTTTTTTTGGATTTTGGGATTTTTAGAGCCCCCAGCACGGCTCAGCCCAATCCCACAGAGCCACACTCAACTCAAACCTCCTCACATCCTTTTTTGTGGGGATTTTTTGGGATTCTTTTTTGGGATTTTGGGATTTCTAGAGCCCCCAGTGTGGCCCAGCCCAGTCCCACAGAGCCACACTCAGCTCACACCTCCCTACAGAATTTTTTGGGGATTTTTTTGGGGGAATTTTGGGATTTCTAGAGCCCCCAGCGTGGCCTAGTCCAATCCCACTGAGCCACACTCAACTCACACCTCCCCACAGAATTTTTTGGGGATTTTTTTGGGATTTTTTGGGGGGATTTTTGGATTTCTGGAGCCCCTGGCATGGTGTATGCCAATCCCACAGAGCCACACCCAACTCACACCTCCCCACAGAATTTTTTGGGGATTTTTTTTGCGGAATTTTGGGATTTCTACAGCCCCCAGTGTAGCCCAGCTCAATCCTACAGAACCACACCTTCTCCCCTGTTTATTTTTTGGGGATTTCAGTGCCCAACACCCCAAACCTGCCCTGGCAGGTGCCCACCTGCTCGGCCAGCCCAATCCCACAGACACCTCCCCACAGCCTTTTTTTGGGGATTTTCTGGTGGATTTTGATATTTCTGGAGTCCCCAGTGTAGCCCAGCTCAATCCTACAGAACCACACCTTCTCCCCCATTTTTTTGGGGATTTTTTTTTTGGATTTTGGGATTTTGGGATTTCTGGAGCCCCCAGCATGGCTCAGCCCAATCCCACAGAGCCACACTCAGCTCACACCTCCCCACAGAATTTTTTGGGGATTTTTTTGTGATTTTTTTTGCGGAATTTTGGGATTTCTACAGCCCCCAGTGTGGCCCAGCCCAATCCCACAGAGCCACACTCAACTCAAACCTCCTCACATCCTTTTTTGGGGGGATTTTTTGGGATTATTTATTGGGATTTTGGGATTTCTAGAGCCCCCAGTGTGGCCCAGCCCAATCCTACAGAACCACAGTCAGCTCACACCTCCCCACAGAATTTTTTGGGGATTTTTAAAGGGATTTTGGGATTTCTTGAGCCCCCAGCACGGCTCAGCCCAATCCCACAGAGCCACACTCAACTCAAACCTCCCTACAGAAATTTTTGGGGATTTTTAAAGGGATTTTGGGATTTCTAGAGCCCCCAGCATGGCCCAGCCCAGTCCCACAGAACCACACTCAACTCACATCTCCCTGCAGAATTTTTTGGGGATTTTTTTTGGATTTTTTTTGCGGAATTTTGGGATTTCTGGAGTCCCCAATGTAGCCCATCCCAACCCTACAGAACCACACCTTCTCCCCATTTTTTTGGGGATTTTTTTTTTTGGATTTTGGGATTTTTAGAGCCCCCAGCACGGCTCAGCCCAATCCTACAGAGCCACACTTAACTCAAACCTCCTCACATCGTTTTTTGGGATTGTTTTTTGGGATTTTGGGATTTCTAGAGTCCCCAGCATGGCTCAGCCCAATCCCACTGAGCCACACTCAACTCACACCTCCCTACAGAATTTTTTGGGGATTTTTTGGGGGGATTTTTGGATTTCTGGAGCCCCTAGCATGGTGTATGCCAATCCCACAGAGCCACACTCAACTCACACCTCCCCACAGAATTTTTTGGGGATTTTTTTGGGATTTTTTTTGTGGAATTTTGGGATTTCTACAGCCCCCAGTGTAGCCCAGCCCAACCCTACAGAACCACACCTTCTCCCCCATTTATTTTTTGGGGATTTCAGTGCCCAACACCCCAAACCTGCCCTTCCAGGTGCCCACCTGCTCGGCCAGCCCAATCCCACAGACACCTCCCCACAGCCTTTTTTTGGGGATTTTCTGGTGGATTTTGATATTTCTGGAGTCTCCAGTGTAGCCCAGCCCAATCCTACAGAACCACACTCAGCTCACACCTCCCCACAGAATTTTTTGGGGATTTTTTTGGGGGAATTTTGGGATTTCTGGAGCCCCCAGCACGGCCCAGAACAATCCCACAGAGCCACACTCCACTCACACCTCCCCAATGAATTTTTTTGGGATTTTTTTGGGATTTTTTTTGTGGAATTTTGGGATTTCTAGAGCCCCCAGTGTGGCTCAGCCCAATCCTACAGAACCACACTCAACTCACACCTCCCCACAGAATTTTTTGGGGATTTTTTTTGCGGAATTTTGGGATTTCTGGAGTCCCCAGTGTAGCCCAGCCCAATCCTACAGAACCACACCTTCTCCCCCATTTTTTTGGGGATTTTTTTTTTGGATTTTTGGATTTTGGGATTTCTGCAGCCCCCAGCACGGCTCAGCCCAATCCCACAGAGCCACACTCAACTCACACCTCCCCACAGAATTTTTTTGGGGATTTTTTTTTGCGGAATTTTGGGATTTCTACAGCCCCCAGTGTGGCCCAACCCAATCCCACAGAGCCACATCTTCTCCCCCATTTTTGGGGGGAATTTTTTGAGATTTTTTTGGGGGGATTTGGGGATTTCTAGAGCTCCTGGCATGGCCTAGCCCAACCCCACCTTCCCCCAGTCACTTTTCCCCCTTTTTATTTTTTGGGATTTCAGTGCCCAACACCCCAAACCTGCCCTTCCAGGTGCCCACCTGCTTGGCCAGCCCAATCCCACAGACACCTCCCCACAGCCTTTTTTTGGGATTTTTTTGGTGGATTTTGGGATTTCTGGAGTCCCCAGTGTAGCCCATCCCAACCCTACAGAACCACACCTTCTCCCCCATTTTTTTGGGGATTTTTTTTTTTTGGATTTTGGGATTTCTGCAGCCCCCAGTGTGGCTCAGCCCAATCCCACAGAGCCACACTCAACTCAAACCTCCTCACATCCCTTTTTGGGGGGATTTTTTGGGATTCTTTTTTGGGATTTTGGGGTTTCTAGAGCCCCCAGCGTGGCCTAGTCCAATCCCACAGAGCCACACTCAACTCAAACCTCCCCACAGTCTTTTTTTGGGGGGATTTTTTGGGATTCTTTTTTGGGATTTTGGGGTTTCTAGAGCCCCCAGCACGGCTCAGCCCAATCCCACAGAACCACACTCAGCTCACACCTCTCCACAGAATTTTTTGGGGATTTTTTTGGGATTTTTTTTTTGCGGAATTTGGGATTTCTACAGCCCCCAGTGTGGCCCAGCCCAATTCCACGGAGCCACACTCAGCTCACACCTCCCCACAGTCTTTTTTTGGGATTTTTTTTGCAGAATTTTGATATTTCTGGAGTCCCCAGTGTAGCCCAGCCCAACCCTACAGAACCACACCTTCTCCCCATTTTTTTGGGGACTTTTTTTTGGATTTTGGGATTTCTACAGCCCCCAGTGTAGCCCAGCCCAACCCTACAGAACCACACCTTCTCCCCCATTTATTTTTTGGGGGATTTGAGTTCCCAGCACCCCAAACCTGCCCTGGCAGGTGCCCACCTGCTCGGCCAGCTGGTGCTTGTGCTCAGCTGAGGTTTTCTCCAGCTCTGCAATCCTCGTCTGCTGCTGCTGCACCACCGAGCGCAGGTGCTTGATGCAGTTGTGGTTGGGCAGCTCGTCCTTGGGCATCTCCAACCTGCCAAGACAGAGAGGAAAAAAGGTGGGGACACAAATTTAGGGGATTTTACACCGTAATTCAGGTGGGGAAAGGCTCTGAGTGTCAGGCTGAAGGAGGATTTGGGGGATAAATGGGGTTTTTTTTTGCTTTGATGCCTTCTTTCTTTTGCTTTGATGGGCTATTCTTTCGGCCATTCCATGGCCACCCTGTGCCCAACCCAGTGCCATCCCCTGCCCATCCCATGCCCACTCTGCGTCCATTCCAGGGCCATCTCATGTCCATCCCAGTGCCCACTCTGTGTCCATCCCATGGCCATTCCATGTCCATCCTCATCCCGTGCCCATCCCATGCCCACTCTGTGCCCATTCCAGGGCCATCTCAGGTCCATCCCAGTGCCCATTCCTGTGTCCATCCCAATGCCCACTCTGTGTCCATCCCATGGCCATTCCATGTCCATCCTCATCCCGTGCCCATCCCATGCCCACTCTGTGCCCATCCCAGTGCCATCCCGTGCCCATCCCATGCCCACTCTGTGCCCATTCCAGGGCCATCTCATGTCCATCCCAGTGCCCATTCCTGTGTCCATCCCAGTGCCCATTCCTGTGTCCATCCCAGTGCCCATCCCACTCCCACCTTGTGTCCATCCTAGGGTCATCCTGCGTCCATCCCCATCCCAATGTCCACTCCTGTGCCCATCCCACACCCATCCCCATCCTGTGCCCATCCCAGTGCCCATCCTGTGCCCATCCCAGAGTCATTCCTGTGCCTGTTCCATCCCCATGTCCATCTCCACCCTGTGCCCATCCCAGTGCCCATCCTGTGCCCATCCCAGAGTCATTCCTGTGCCTGTTCCATCCCCATGTCCATCTCCACCCTGTGTCCATCCCAGGACCACCTCATGTCCATCCAGTGCCCATTCTATGTGTCCATCCCCATGCTACGACCATTCCCATTCAATGTCCATCCCAGTGCCCATCCCAGTGCCCATTCCTGTGCCTGTTCCATGGCCATCCTGTGCCCATTTATGTGTCCATCCCCATCCCATGCCCATCCCATGTCCATGCCTACCTCATGTCCATCCCCAGGACCATCCCATGTCCATACCAGTGCCCATTCCAGGGCCATTCCTGTGCCCATCCCATGTCCACCCTCATGCCCATGCCCACCCCGTGCCCACCCTGTGCCCATACTTGTGCCAGTTCTACATGTCCATCCCCATCCCGTGTCCATCCCAGTGCCCATTCCAGGGCCATTCCTGTGCCCATCCCATCCCCATCCTGTGTCCATCCCAGTTCTGATCTCATGTCCATCCCCATCCCATGTCCATCCCAGTGCCCATCCTGTGCCCATCCCAGGGCCATTCCATGTCTGTGCCCATCCCATGTCCACCCTCATCCCCATGCCCACCCTGTGCCCATACTTGTGCCAGTTCTACATGACCATCCCCATCCTATGGCCATCCCCATCCCATGCTCATCCCAGGGCCATTCCTGTGTCCATGCCCATCCTGTGTCCATCCTCATCCTGTGCCCATTCCATGGCCATCCCCATTCCATGTCCATCCCATGACCATCCCCATCCTGTGTCCATCCCATCCCCATCCTGTGTCCATTCCAGTGCCCATCCTGTGCCCATCCCAGGGCCATTCCATGTCTGTGCCCATCCCATGTCCACCCTCATCCCCATGCCCACCCCGTGCCCATACTTGTGCCAGTTCTACATGTCCATCCCCATCCCATGCTCATCCCAGGGCCATTCCTGTGTCCATCCCGTGTCCATCCCCATCCTGTGCCCACTCCATGGCCATCCCCATTCCACGTCCATCCCGTGTCCATCCCCATCCTGTGCCCATTCCATGGCCATCCCCATCCCATGCCCATCCCCATCCCTTGACCATCCTCATTTGATGTCCATCCCAGAGCCATTCCCGTGCCCGTCCCATGCCCATCCCGTGCCCATACTTATGCCAGTTCTACATGTCCATCCCCATCCTATGGCCATCCCCATCCCATGCCCATCCTGTGTCCATGCCAGTGTCCATCCTGTGTCCATACCAGTGTCCATCCCCATCCTGTGTCCATGTCCATCCTGTGTCCATCCCCATCCTGTGCCCATTCCATGGCCATCCCCATTCCACGTCCATCCCATGCCCATCCCCATCCCTTGACCATTCCATGGCCATCCCCATTCCACGTCCATCCCAGTGCCCATCCTGTGTCCATCCCCATCCTGTGTCCATCCCCATCCTGTGCCCATTCCATGGCCATCCCCATTCCACGTCCATCCCATGTCCATCTCCATCCCTTGACCATTCCATGGCCATCCCCATCCCATGCCCATCCCCATCCCTTGACCATCCTCATTTGATGTCCATCCCAGAGCCATTCCCGTGCCCGCTCCATGCCCAGCCCATCCCATGCCCACCCCGTGCCCTCACCCGCATCCCTGCTCGCAGGTGACGGGGCGCTTGGGGTTGTGCTCGCAGTCGTTGAGGTGAGCCATGAGGTTGTCGAGGCGCACCACGGCCGTGCAGCCGAAGACGGCGTTGTCGCAGGTGATCTGCAGCTTGGAGAGCATGTTGCGCATGATGCGCGGCACCGGGCGCAGGTGGGCCACCGTCACCACGCTGCGGTCCACGGGGCACGTCTGCTGCTGCGAGAACCACTGCGTGATGCAGGCATTGCAGAAGGCGTGCTCGCAGTGCGGCGCCTGCGGGGAACGGCAGCGGTTGGGGCGGGAGAACCTCCCAGATTGTCGAGGTCAAGATGTCCAAGAGAGCCCCGAGTGCCACCTCGGCTGGTTCAGTCATGGGATCAATCATGGGATTGATCATGGAATCCCTCATGGAGTCATGAATGGAATGGCTGGGGTGGGGAAACCTCCCAGATTGTCAAGGCCAAGGTAGACTTGATGTCCAGGAGAGCCCCGAGTGCCACCTCTGCTGGTTCAGTCATGGGAGTGATCATGGGATCAACCATGGGATCAACCATGGGTTCAACCATGGGATCAACCATGAGATCAGTCATGGGGTCACTTGTGGAGTGGTTGGGGTGGGGAAACTTCCCAGGGCATTGAGGCCAAGATGGAACCAATCCCCAGGAGAGCCCTGAGTGCCACCTTTGCTGGTTCAGTCATGGGATCGATCATGGGATTGATCACGGAATCCATCATGGAGTCATGCATGGAATGGCTGGGGTGGGGAAACCTCCCAGGATGGGGTGGGGAAACCTCCCAGATTGTCAAGGCCAAGGTGGACTTGACGTCCAGGAGAGCCCCGAGTGCCACCTCTGCTGGTTCAGTCATGGCATTGATCATGGCATTGATCATGGAATGGTTGGGTTGGAGAAACTTCTCAGGGCATTGAGGCCACGATGGACTCAATCCCCAAGAGAGCCCCAAGTGCCACCTCTGCTGGTTCAGTCATGGGATCAATCATGGGATTGGTCTGGGAACCATTCATGGGATCATTCATGGAATGCCTGGGTTGGGGAAACCTCCCAGATTGTCAAGGCCAAGATGGACTTGATGTCCAAGAGAGCCCTGAGTGCCACCTCTGCTCGTTCACTCATGGGACTGATCATGGGGTCACTCACAGGATCACTCATGGGATCAATCATGGAATGGTTGGGTTGGGGAAATCTCCCAGGGCATTGAGGCCAAGGAGACCAAAGGCCACCGTCACCACGCTGCGGTCCACGGGGCACGTCTGCTGCTGCGAGAACCACTGCGTGATGCAGGCATTGCAGAAGGCGTGCTCGCAGTGCGGCGCCTGCGGGGAACGGCAGCGGTTGGGGCGGGAGAACCTCCCAGATTGTCGAGGTCAGGATGTCCAAGAGAGCCCTGAGTGCCACCTCGGCTGGTTCAGTCATGGGGTCACTCATGGAATGGGGTGGGGAAACCTCCCAGATTGTCGAGGTCAGGATGTCCAAGAGAGCCCCAAGTGCCACCTCGGCTGGTTCAGTCATGGGGTCACTCATGGAATGGGGTGGGGAAACCTCCCAGATTGTCGAGGTCAGGATGTCCAAGAGAGCCCCGAGTGCCACCTCGGCTGGTTCAGTCATGGGATCAATCATGGGATTGATCATGGAATCCCTCATGGAGTCATGGAGTCATGCATGGAACGGCTGGGGTGGGGAAACCTCCCAGGATGGGGTGGGAGAACCTCCCAGACTGTCAAGGCCAAGGTGGACTTGATGTCCAGGAGAGCCCTGAGTGCCACCTCTGCTCCTCCAGTCATGGGATTGATCAAGGGAACATCCATGGGATCAGTCATGGGATGGCTAAGTTGGGGAAACATCCTATGGCATCAAGGTCAAGATGGACTTGATGTCCAAGAGAGCCTTGAGTACCACCTCTGCTCCTTCAGTTATGGCATTGATCATGGAATGGTTGGGTTGGAGAAACTTCTCAGGGCATTGAGGTCAAGATGGACTCGATCCCCAGGAGAGCTCTAAGTGCCACCTCTGCTCCTTCAGTCATGGGATTGATCATGGGATTGGTCTGGGAACCATTCATGGGGTCACGCATGGGATCAATCATGGAATGGTTGGGTTGGGGAAATCTCCCAGGGCATTGAGGCCAAGGAGACCAAAGGCCACCGTCACCACGCTGCGGTCCACGGGGCACGTCTGCTGCTGCGAGAACCACTGCGTGATGCAGGCATTGCAGAAGGCGTGCTCGCAGTGCGGCGCCTGTGGGGAACGGCAGCGGTTGGGGCGGGAGAACCTCCCAGACTGTCGAGGTCAAGATGGACTTGATGTCCAGGAGAGCCCCGAGTGCCACCTCTGCTCCTTCAGTCATGGGGTCACTCATGGAATGGGGTGGGGAAACCTCCCAGGGCATCGAGGTCAAGATGGACTTGATGTCCAGGAGAGCTCTAAGTGCCACCTCTGCTCGTTCACTCATGGCATTGATCATGGGATCAACCATGGGATCAACCATGGGATCAGTCATGGGGTCACTTGTGGAATGGTTGGGGTGGAGGAACCTCCCAGATTGCCAAGTTCAAGGTGGACACGATCTCCAGGAGAGCCCTGAGTGCCACCTCTGCACCCACCATGTCCCACCCCATGCCCAGGTGTGCCCTACCTGCCCCCACCATGCCCAGGTGTGTCCTACCTGCACCCACCATGCCCAGGTGTGTCCTACTTGCACCCACCATGCCCAGGTGTGTCCTACCATGCCCAGGTGTGCCCTACCTGCTCCCACCATGCCCAAGTGTGCCCTACCATGCCCAGGTGTGCCCTACCTGGCCCCACCATGCCCAGGTGTGTCCTACCTGGCCCCACCATGCCCAGGTGTGTCCTACCATGCCCAGGTGTGTCCCACCATGCCCAGGTGTGTCCTACCTGCCCCCACCCCATGCCCAGGTGTGTCCTACCTGCTGCCACCATGCCCAGGTGTGTCCTACCTGCACCCACCCCATGCCCAGGTGTGTCCTACCGTGCCCAGGTGTGTCCTACCTGCACCCACCATGCCCAGGTGTGTCCTACCTGCTCCCACCCCATCTCCAGGTGTGTCCCACCCCATCCCAGGTGTGTCCTACCTGCCCCCACCATGCCCAGGTGTGCCCTACCTGCCCCCACCCCATCTCCAGGTGTGTCCCACCTGCCCAGGTGTGTCCTACCATGCCCAGGTGTGTTCTACCATGCCCAGGTGTGTCCTACCTGCACCCACCATCTCCAGGTGTGTCCCACCATCTCCAGGTGTATCCTACCATGCCCAGGTGTGCCCTACCTGCCCCCACCATGCCCAGGTGTGCCCTACCATGCCCAGGTGTGTCCCACCATTCCCAGGTGTGTCCTACCTGCCCCCACCATCCCCAGGTGTGTCCTACCATGCCCAGGTGTGTCCCACCATGCCCAGGTGTGCCCTACCTGCCCAGGTGTGCCCTACCTGCACCGGCTCCTCCAGGACCCCGCTGCAGATGGGGCAGATCAGGTCCTCGTCCACGTCCCCCTGGAACCGAGCCACATCATACCCCATCGCTCGTCACCGGCGCCAGAACCCTGCGGGCAAAACGGGGCAAAACCCCGGGGTTTGAGTCAATCCTGAACCTTCTTGGGGTCACCTGGGTCAGGGATGGGGAGGAATTTGGGTTCCTTGGAGTTTTTTTGGGTTTTCCCAGAATCATTCCAGCCCCTGGGATTGGGATCTAACAGGGTTTGAAGGCAAAGATCCTACAGGGAAAGGGTTGGGAAGGATTTTTGAGTAAAATCTGTTTTTTCTTGAGTTCCTTTGGGTCAGGGATGGGGAGGAATTTGGGTTCCTCGGGGTTTTTGGGTCTTCCCAGAGCCATTCCAGCCCCTGGGATTGGGATCTACCAGGGTTTGAAGGCCAAAGTCCTACAGGGAAAGGGTTGGGAAGGATTTTTGAGTAAAATCTGGTTTTTCTTGAGTTCCTTTGGGTCAGGAATGGGGAGGAATTTGGGTTCCTCGGGGTTTTTGGGTTTTCCCAGAATCATTCCAGCCCCTGGGATTGGGATCTAACAGGGTTTGAAGGCCAAAGTCCTACAGGGAAAGGGTTGGGAAGGATTTTTGAGTAAAATCTGGTTTTTTCTTGAGTTCCTTTGGGTTCCTTGGAGCTTTTTTGGGTTTTCCCAGAGCCATTCCAGCCCTTGGGATTGGGATTTGAAGTCCAAGGTCCTGCAGGGAAAGGGGTTTGGAGTCAAACTCGTTTCTTCTGGAGCTGCTTTGGGTCAGGGATTTGGGTTCCTTGGAGGGGAGGAATTTCAGTTCCTTGGAAGTAAGGAATTTGGGTTATTTGGAGGTTATTTGGAGGTTTTTTGGGTCCATTCCAGCCCCTGGGATTGGGATCTAAAAGGGTTTGAAGGCAAAGATCCTACAGGAAAATAGTCAGGAAGGATTTTTGAGTAAAATCTGGTTTTTCTTGAGTTCCTTTGGGTCAAGGATTTGGGTTCCTTGGAGGGGAGGAATTTGGGTTATTTGGAGCTTTTTTGGGTCCATTCCAGTCCCTGGGATTGGGATCTACCAGGGTTTGAAGACCAAAGATCCTACAGGAAAAGAGTCGGGAAGAATTTTTGAGTAAAATCTGGTTTTTTCTTGAGTTCCTTTGGGTTCCTTGGAGCTTTTTTGGGTCTTCCCAGAGCCATTCCAGCCCCTGGGATTGGGATTTCCAAGGATTTTCTCCCTGGAACCGAGCTACCTGCAGGGAAAATGGGGCAAATCCTCGGGGTTTCAGTCAAACCTGAACCTTCTTGGGGTCACCTGGGTCAGGGATGGGGAGAAATTTGGGTTCCTCGGGTGCTGGAACCATTCCAGCCCTTGGGATTGGGATTTGAAGGCCAAGGTCCTGCAGGGAAAGGGGTTTGGAGTCAAACCCATTTCTTCTGGAGCTCCTTTGGGTCAGGGATTTGGGTTCTTTGGAGCTTTTTTGGGTCCATTCCAGCCCCTGGGATTGGGATCTAAAAGGGTTTGAAGGCCAAAGTCCTACAGGAAAAGAGTCGGGAAGGATTTTTGAGTAAAATCTGGTTTTTCTTGAGTTCCTTTGGGTTCCTTGGAGCTTTTTTGGGTGTTCCCAGAGCCATTCCAGCCCCTGGATTTGGGATTTGAAGGCCAAGGTCCTGCAGGGAAAGGGTTCCCGAGTCAAACTCATTTCTTCTGGAACTCCTTTGGGTCAGGGATTTGGGTTCTTTGGAGGGGAGGAATTTGGGTTCCTTGGAAGGGAGAAATTTGGGTTATTTGGAGCTTTTTTGGGTCCATTCCAGCCCCTGGGATTGGGATCTAAAAGGGTTTGAAGGCAAAGATCCTACAGGAAATAGTCAGGAAGGATTTTTGAGTAAAATCTGGTTTTTCTTGAGTTCCTTTGGGTTCCTTGGAGCTTTTTTGGGTTTTCCCAGAGCCATTCCAGCCCTTGGGATTGGGATTTGAAGGCCAAGGTCCTGCAGGGAAAGGGGTTTGGAGTCAAACCCATTTCTTCTGGAGCTCCTTTGGGTCAGGGATGGGGAGGAATTTGGGTTCCTTGGAGCTTTTTTGGGTCCATTCCAGCCCTTGGGATTGGGATCTAAAAGGGTTAAAAATCCAAAGTCCTACAGGGAAAGGGTTGGGAAGGATTTTTGAGTAAAATCTGGTTTTTCTTGAGTTCCTTTGGGTCAGGGATTTGGGTTCCTTGGAAGGAAGGAATTTGGGTTCTTTGGAGCTTTTTTGGGTGTTCCCAGAGCCATTCCAGCCCCTGGGATTGGGATTTGAAGGCCAAGGTCCTGCAGGGAAAGGGGTTTGGAGTCAAACTCGTTTCTTCTTGAGTTCCTTTGGGTCAGGGATTTGGGTTCCTTGGAGGGAAGGAATTTGGGTTATTTGGAGGTTTTTTGGGTTTTCCCAGAATCATTCCAGCCCCTGGGATTGGGATCTACCAGGGTTTGAAGGCCAAAGTCCTACAGGAAAAGAGTCAGGAAGGATTTTTGAGTAAAATCTGGTTTTTCTTGAGTTCCTTTGGGTTCCTTGGAGCTTTTTTGGGTGTTCCCAGAGCCATTCCAGCCCCTGGCATTGGGATCTAACAGGGTTTGAAGGCAAAGATCCTACAGGAAAAGAGCCGGGAAGGATTTTTGAGTAAAATCTGGTTTTTCTTGAGTTCCTTTGGGTTCCTTGGAGCTTTTTTGGGGTCTTCCCAGAGCCATTCCAGCCCTTGGGATTGGGATTTGAAGGCCAAGGTCCTGCAGGGAAAGGGGTTTGGAGTCAAACTCATTTCTTCCTGAACTCCTTTGGGTCAGGGATTTGGGTTCCTTGGAGGGAAAGAATTTGGGTTCCTTGGAGGGGAGAAATTTGGGTTCTTTGGAGCTTTTTGGGTCCATTCCAGCCCCTGGGATTGGGATCTAACAGGGTTAAAAATCCAAAGTCCTACAGGGAAAGGGTTGGGAAGGGTTTTTAAATCCCAATCCTGGCAACCCCAAATCCCAACCTTAATCCTAACCCTGAATTTCCTATTTGTGGGTTTGATTTGGGGTTTTTTGGGGGTGGTTTATTTGATTTGCAGAGCTCAGCACCGTCTGGTGTTGGGAATGGAAACGTTCCCAGCCTGGAATTCCCAATAAATTCTCCTGGAATTCCAATAAATTCACTCCCCAGCCTGGAATTCCAATAAATTCCCTCTCCAGCTCAGAATTCCCAATAAATTCCCTCCCCAGCCTGGAATTCCCAATAAATTCCCTCCCCAGCCTCTTCCCAGCTTGGAATTCCCAATAAATTCCCTCTCCTGCCTGGAATTCCCAATAAATTCCCTCTCCAGCTCAGAATTCCCAATAAATTCCCTCCCCAGCCTGGAATTCCAATAATTTTCCTCCCCAGCCTCATTCCCAGCTCGGAATTCCCAATAAATTCCCTCTCCAGCCTGGAATTCCCAATAAATTCCCTCTCCAGCCTGGAATTCCCAATAAATTCCCTCTCCAGCCTGGAATTCCCAATAAATTCCTTCTCCAGCTCAGAATTCCCAATAAATTCCCTCCCCAGCTCAGAATTCCCAATAAATTCTCCTGGAATTCCAATAAATTTCCTCTCCAGCCTGGAATTCCCAATAAATTTCCTCTCCAGCCTGGAATTCCCAATAAATTCCCTCCCCATCCTGGAATTCCCAATAAATTCCCTCTCCAGCTCAGAATTCCCAATAAATTCCCTCTCCATCTCAGAATTCCCAATAAATTCCCTCTCCAGCTCAGAATTCCCAATAAATTCCCTCTCCAGCCTGGAATTCCCAATAAATTCTCCTGGAATTCCCAATAAATTCCCTCTCCAGCTCAGAATTCCCAATAAATTCCCTCCCCAGCCTGGAATTCCCAAAAAATTCCCTCTCCAGCCTGGAATTCCCAATAAATTCCCTCCCCATCCTGGAATTCCCAATAAATTCCCTCCCCAGCTCAGAATTCCCAATAAATTCCCTCTCCAGCCTGGAATTCCCAATAAATTCCCTCCCCAGCCTGGAATTCCAATAAATTCCCTCCCCAGCCTCATTCCCAGCTCAGAATTCCCAATAAATTCCCTTCTCAGCCCCTTCCCAGCCTGGAATTCCCAATAAATTCCCTCTCCAGCTCAGAATTCCCAATAAATTCTCTCTCCAGCCTGGAATTCCCAGCTCAGAATTCCCAATAAATTCCCTCTCCAGCCCCTTCCCAGCTCAGAATTCCCAATAAATTCCCTCTTCATCCTGGAATTCCCAATAAATTCCCTCTCCAGCCTGGAATTCCCAATAAATTCCCTCTCCATCCTGCAATTCCCAATAAATTCACTCCCCAGCTCAGAATTCCCAATAAATTCCCTCTCCATTCTGGAATTCCCAATAAATTCCCTCTCCAGCTCAGAATTCCCAATAAATTCCCTCCCCAGCCCCGGCCTTGAGCTCTGCCCCGGCCGTTGCTGCTCCCTGGGCCCCTCCCCGACATCAAAGGCGGTGACAGAGCAGTGACAAAGGTGACAAAGGTGACAAAGGCGGTGACAAAGGCGGTGACAGAGCGGTGACAAAGGCGGTGACAACGGCCCCGATAAGGAGTCCCCACCCCAAACCCCAACGGGAGGGGCAGAAATGGGGGGAGGACACCGGGATGGGGACCGGGAGTTGTGAGGGGACACGGGAATTCCAGATGTGCCCATGTCAGAAATTCCAGCTGTGCCCACGTCAGGAATTCCAGCTGTGAGGGGAACTGGGAATTCCAGCTGTGCTGGGCAGGAATTCCAGCTGTGCCCACCCCAGGAATTCCAGCTGTGAGGGGAACTGGGAATTTCAGCTGTGCCGGGCAAAAATTCCAGCTGTGTCCACATCGGGAATTCCAGATGTGAAGGGCAAAAATTCCAGCTGTGCTGGGCAGGAATTCCAGCTGTGCCCACATCAGGAACTCCAGCTGTGAAGGACAAAAAATTCCAGCTGTGCCCACGTCAGGAATTTCAGCTGTGCTGGGCAGGAATTCCAGCTGTGAGGAACAAAAATTCCAGCTGTGAGGGGAACTGGGAATTCCAGCTGTGCCCACGTCAGGAATTCCAGCTGTGCCCATGTCAGAAATTCCAGCTGTGAAGGGCAAAAAATTCCAGCTGTGTCCACATCAGGAATTGCAGCTGTGAAGGACAAAAAATTCCAGCTGTGCCCACATCAGGAATTCCAGCTGTGCCCACCCCAAGGGGAGCAGGTCAGGCCTGGCCCTGCTGTTGTCCCCCAGCCAGATGTGGTCTCCCAAACACATCCAGATGTGCCAGGCTCCCCCTGCAGCTTGACCCCAGCCAGATGTGCCCAGCTCCTGCACCCAAACCCTGCCTTTGTGTGGCCTCTTGTCCAGATGTGGCCTCCGAAACACGTCCAGATGTGCTGAGCTCCTGCACCCAAACCCTGTCCAGATGTGGCCTCCCAAACGCATCCACATGTGCTGAGCTCCTGCACCCAAACCCCGTCCTCCTGTCCAGATGTGGCCTCCGAAACACGTCCAGATGTGCCCAGCTCCTGCAGCTTGACCCCAGCCAGATGTGCTGAGCTCCTGCACCCAAACCCTGTCCAGATGTGGCCTCCCAAATGCATCCAGATGTGCCCAGCTCCTGCAGCTTGACCCCAGCCAGATGTGCTGAGCGCCTGCACCCAAACCCTGTCCTCCTGTCCAGATGTGGCCTCCCAAACGCGTCCAGATGCGCCGAGCTCCTGCATCTAAACCCTGCCTCTGTGTGGCCTCTTGTCCAGATGTGGCCTCCGAAACACATCCAGATGTGCCGAGCTCCTGCACCCAAACCCTGTCCAGATGTGGCCTCCTGTCCAGATGTGGCCTCCCAAATGCATCCAGATGTGCTGAGCTCCTGCACCCAAACCCTGTCCTCCTGTCCAGATGTGGCCTCCCAAACCCATCCAGATGTGCTGAGCTCCTGCAGCTTGACCCCAGCCAGATGTGCTGAGCTCCTGCACCCAAACCCTGTCCTCCTGTCCAGATGTGGCCTCCCAAACACATCCAGATGTGCCCAGCTCCTGCACCCAAACCCTGTCCAGATGTGGCCTCCCAAACACATCCAGATGTGCTGAGCTCCTACACCCAAACCCTGTCCAGATGTGGCCTCCCAAATGCATCCAGATGTGCCCAGCTCCTGCAGCTTGACCCCAGCCAGATGTGCTGAGCGCCTGCACCCAAACCCTGTCCTCCTGTCCAGATGTGGCCTCCCAAACGCGTCCAGATGCGCCGAGCTCCTGCATCTAAACCCTGCCTCTGTGTGGCCTCTTGTCCAGATGTGGCCTCCGAAACACATCCAGATGTGCCGAGCTCCTGCACCCAAACCCTGTCCAGATGTGGCCTCCTGTCCAGATGTGGCCTCCCAAATGCATCCAGATGTGCTGAGCTCCTGCACCCAAACCCTGTCCTCCTGTCCAGATGTGGCCTCCCAAACCCATCCAGATGTGCTGAGCTCCTGCAGCTTGACCCCAGCCAGATGTGCTGAGCTCCTGCACCCAAACCCTGTCCTCCTGTCCAGATGTGGCCTCCCAAACACATCCAGATGTGCCCAGCTCCTGCACCCAAACCCTGTCCAGATGTGGCCTCCCAAACACATCCAGATGTGCTGAGCTCCTACACCCAAACCCTGTCCAGATGTGGCCTCCCAAACGCATCCAGATGTGCCCAGCTCCTGCACCCAAACCCTGTCCAGATGTGGCCTCCCAAACCCATCCAGATGTGCCAGGCTCCCGCAGCTTGACCCCGGCCAGATGTGCCCAGCTCCTGCACCCAAACCCTGTCCAGATGTGGCCTCCCAAACCCATCCAGATGTGCCCAGCCCCTGCCCAGATGTGACCCCGCGTCCCCACCATGGCCCAGGCAGGGACTTTGTCCCCTCCCTGTCCCCTGAGCAGCTCCAGATCCTTCCTTTAATCCCAAAAAAAAAATCCCTGGGAAAACTCCACAGCCCCGGGGTTTGATAAGGAGCAGGCTTTGATAAGGAACAGAGATTGATAAGGAGCAGGGTTTGATAAGGACTGGGGGGTCAGGGCTGTTCCCAAATCCTGGAACGGCCCCAAATCCCAGCCCAGGGGATCAGGGCTCTTCTGGAAAATTCCCTGGAGCTCAGGGGAGCCCAAAAATCCAGGAGCAGCCCAAAACTCCTCTGGGATCTTCCCAAAAGCCCAAAATTCCTTTTGGGAATCTCATCCCAAAATGTCTCTGAAATTTTCCCAAAAGTCCTCTGGGATCTCCCCAGGTTCATCCCAAAATTCCTCTGGGATCTTCCCAAAATTCCTCTGGGATTTTCCCAAAAGCCCAAAAATTCCTTTTGGGAATCTCACCAAACTCATCCCAAAATGTCTCTGAAATTTTCCCAAAACTACCCTGGGATCTTCCCAAAATTCTTCTGGGATTTTCCCAAAGCTTTGGGATCTCCCCCAGGTTCATCCCAAAACTCCTCTGGGATCTTCCCAAAATTCCTTTTGGGAATCTCACCAAACTCATCCCAAAATGTCTCTGAAATTTTCCCCAAAATTACTCTGGGATCTCCCCAAGTTCATCCCAAAATTCCTCTGGGATCTTCCCAAAATTCCTCTGGAATCTCTCCAGGCTCATCCCAAAACTCCTCTGGGATCTCCCCAAAACTCCAAAAATTCCTTTTGGGATCTCACCAAACTCATCCCAAAATGTCTCAGAAATTTTCCCAAAACTACTCTGGGATCTCCCGAGGTTCATCCCAAAACTCCTCTGGGATCTTCCCAAAATTCCTCTGGGATTTTCCCAAAAGCCCAAAATTCCTTTTGGGAATCTCACCAGGCTCATCCCAAAATGTCTCTGAAATTTTCCTAAAACTCCTCTGGGATCTCCCCCAGGTTCATCCCAAAATTCCTCTGGGATCTTCCCAAAACTCCTCTGGGATCTTCCCAAAATTCCTCTGGGATCTTCCCAAAAGTCCAAAAATTCCTTTTGGGATCTCACCAAACTCATCCCAAAATGTCTCTGAAATTTTCCCAAAACTACTCTGGGATCTTCCCAAAATTCTTCTGGGATCTCCCCCAGGCTCATCCCAAAATTCCTCTGGGATCTTCCCAAAATTCCTTTTGGGAATCTCACCAGGTTCATCCCAAAATGTCTCTGAAATTTTCCCCAAAATTCTTCTGGGATCTACTGAGGTTCATCCCAAAACTCCTCTGGGATCTTCCCAAAATTCCTTTTGGGATCTCAGCAAACTCATCCCAAAATGTCTCTGAAATCTTCCCAAAACTCCTCTGGGATCTTCCCAAAATTCCTCTGGGATCTCCCAAGGTTCATCCCAAAACTCCTCTGGGATCTTCCCAAAAGCCCAAAAATTCCTTTTGGGAATCTCACCAGGCTCATCCCAAAATGTCTCTGAAATCTTCCCAAAACTCCTCTGGGATCTTCCCAAAATTCCTCTGGGATCTTCCCAGAATGAGAAAAGAAAGGAGGGATTGAAAGAATTCCTATGGGGAAAAAAAAGGAAGGATTGGAAGAATTCCCAAAAAAGGAAAGGGAAGGAAAAATGTAAAGGAAAAAAGGGAGGATTGGAGGAATTCCTAAAAAAAAGGAAAGAAAAGGAAAAAGGGAAGGATTGGAGAACTTCTCATAGAAAAAAAGAGGGATTGGAGGAATTCCTAAAAAAGGGAAAAGGAAAAAGAAAAAGGAAAAAAGAAAAATTAAAACAGAAAAAAGGAAGGATTGGAGGAATTCCCATGGGAAAAGGAAAGGATTGGAAATGAAAAAGGGAAAAGGAAAAAGGAAAAAAAGGAAGGGTTGAAGGAATTCCTGAAAAAGGAAAATATTGGAAAAAGGAAAAGAGGAGGGATTGGAGGAATTCCTAAAAAGGAAAAGGAAAAAGAAAAAGGAAAAAAGAAAAATTAAAAAAGAAAAAATGAAGGATTAGAGGAATTCCCATGGGAAAAAACATGAAAAATTGGAGGAATCCTCAAAAAAGGAAAGGACAAATAAAAAAGGAAGGATTGGAAGAAAGGGAAAAGGAAAAAAAGGAAGGATTGAAGGAATTCCTATGGGAAAAAGGAAAGATTGGAGGAATTCCTAAAAAAGGAAAAGAGGAAAAGATTGGAAATGAAAAAAGGATAAAAGGAAAAAAAAAGGGAAAAAAAAGAGAGATTGGAAGAATTTCAAAAAAAGGAAAAAGGAAAGGAAATTTCAAGGAAAGGAAATTTCAAGGAAAGGAAAGGAAAGGAAATTTCAAGGAAAGGAAAGGAAATTTCAAGGAAAAGAAAGATCGAAGAAATTGAAGGAATTCTCATGGAAAAGGGAGGGAATTGAAGGAATTCCCAAGAAAATGGAATTTTACCTCCCGTGGCAGAATTCCTCCTGGCAGGACTTGGGGCCTCACTCTGAGCAGGGAATTCCTCCCCAAATTCTCCCATTTTTCCCTCTCCTCTGCAGCAGGGCGCGGATCTGATCCCAAAAAAAGAGAAAAAAAATCAGGAAAAATCAAATTCCACACGGAATTCCCAACCATGAGGAGAAATTCAATCCCTCTGTGGTGATTTTATGGGAATTTTGGGAATTTCAGCCCCAAATCAGGCTCAGAAATTTGGGAATTTCAGCCCCAATTCCAGTGGGATTCAGGTTCAGAAATTTGGGAATTTCAGCCCCAATTCCAGTGGGATCAAAGCTCAGAAATTTGGGAATTTCAGCCCAATTCCAGTGGGATTCAGGTTCAGAAATTTGGGAATTTCAGCCCCAATTCCAGTGGGATCAAAGCTCAGAAATTTGGGAATTTCAGCCCCAATTCCAGTGGGATCCACGCTCAGAAATTTGGGAATTTCAGCCCCAATTCCAGCGGGATCCACACTCAGAAATTTGGGAATTTCAGCCTCAATTCCAGTGGGATTCAGGTGCAGAAATTTGGGAATTTCAGCCCCAATTCCAGTGGGATCCACACTCAGAAATTTGGGAATTTCAGCCCCAATTCCAGTGGGATTCAGGTTCAGAAATTTGGGAATTTCAGCCCCAATTCCAGTGGGATCCACGCTCAGAAATTTGGGAATTTCAGCCCCAATTCCAGTGGGATCCACACTCAGAAATTTGGGAATTTCAGCCCCAATTCCAGTGGGATCCACACTCAGAAATTTGGGAATTTCAGCCCCAATTCCAGAGGGATTCAGGTTCAGAAATTTGGGAATTTCAGCCCCAATTCCAGTGGGATTCAGCCTCAGAAATTTGGGAATTTCAGCCCCAATTCCAGTGGGATTCAGGTTCAGAAATTTGGGAACTTCAGCCCCAATTCCAGTGGGATCAAAGCTCAGAAATTTGGGAATTTCGGCTCCAATTCCAGTGGGATCCACACTCAGAAATTTGGGGATTTCAGCCCCAATTCCAGTGGGATTCAGGTTCAGAAATTTGGGAATTTCAGCCCAAATTTCAGTGGATTCAGGCTCAGAAATTTGGGAATTTCAGCCCCAATTCCAGTGGGATCCACGCTCAGAAATTTGGGAATTTCAGCCCCAATTCCAGTGGGATCCACGCTCAGAAATTTGGGAATTTCAGCCCCAATTCCAGTGGGATCAAAGCTCAGAAATTTGGAAATTTCAGCCTCAATTCCAGTGGGATTCAGGCTCAGAAATTTGGGAATTTCAGCCCCAATTCCAGTGGGATCCACACTCAGAAATTTGGGAATTTCAGCCCCTATTCCAGTGGGATTCACACTCAGAAATTTGGGAATTTCAGCCCCAATTCCAGTGGGATCAAAGCTCAGAAATTTGGGAATTTCAGCCCCAATTCCAGTGGGATTCACACTCAGAAATTTGGGAATTTCGGCCCCAATTCCAGTGGGATCCACGCTCAGAAATTTGGGAATTTCAGCCCCAATTCCAGTGGGATCAAAGCTCAGAAATTTGGGAATTTCGGCCCCAATTCCAGTGGGATCCACGCTCAGAAATTTGGGAATTTCAGCCCCAATTCCAGTGGGATTCAGTTTCAGAAATCTGGGAATTTCAGCCCAAATTCCAGTGGGATTCAGGCTCAGAAATTTGGGAATTTCAGCCCCAATTCCAGTGGGATCCACGCTCAGAAATTTGGGAATTTCGGCCCCAATTCCAGTGGGATTCAGGTTCAGAAATTTGGGAATTTCGGCCCCAATTCCAGTGGGATCCACGCTCAGAAATTTGGGAATTTCAGCCCCAATTCCAGTGGGATCAAAGCTCAGAAATTTGGGAATTTCAGCCCCAATTCCAGTGGGATCCACACTCAGAAATTTGGGAATTTCAGCCCCAATTCCAGTGGGTTTCAGGTGCAGAAATTTGGGAATTTCAGCCCCAATTCCAGTGGGATCCACGCTCAGAAATTTGGGAATTTCAGCCCAAATTCCAGTGGGATTCAGGCTCAGAAATTTGGGAATTTCAGCCCCAATTCCAGTGGGATCCACGCTCAGAAATTTGGGAATTTCGGCCCCAATTCCAGTGGGATTCAGGTTCAGAAATTTGGGAATTTCGGCCCCAATTCCAGTGGCATCCACGCGCAGAAATTTGGGAATTTCAGCCCCAATTCCAGTGGGATCAAAGCTCAGAAATTTGGGAATTTCAGCCCCAATTCCAGTGGGATCCACACTCAGAAATTTGGGAATTTCAGCCCCAATTCCAGTGGGATTCAGGCTCAGAAATTTGGGAATTTCGGCCCCAATTCCAGTGGGATTCAGGCTCAGAAAGTTGGGAATTTCAGCCCCAATTCCAGTGGGATTCAGGCTCAGAAATTTGGGAATTTCAGCCTCAATTCCAGTGGGATTCAGGCTCAGAAATTTGGGAATTTCAGCCCCAATTCCAGTGGGATTCAGGTTCAGAAATTTGGGAATTTCAGCCCCAATTCCAGTGGGATCAAAGCTCAGAAATTTGGGAATTTCAACCCCATTTCCAGTGGGATCAAAGCTCAGAAATTTGGGAATTTCAGCCCCAATTCCAGTGGGATTCAGGTTCAGAAATTTGGGAATTTCAGCCCCAATTCCAGTGGGATCAAAGCTCAGAAATTTGGGAATTGCAGCCTCAATTCCAGTGGGATCAAAGCTCAGAAATTTGGGAATTTCAGCCCCAATTCCAGTGGGATCAAAGCTCAGAAATTTGGGAATTTCAGCCCCAATTCCAGTGGGATTCAGGTTCAGAAATTTGGGAATTTCAGCCCCAATTCCAGTGGGATTCAGGCTCAGAAATTTGGGAATTTCAGCCCCAATTCCAGTGGGATCAAAGCTCAGAAATTTGGGAATTTCAGCCCCAATTCCAGTGGGATTCAGGCTCAGAAATTTGGGAATTTCAGCCCCAATTCCAGTGGGATCAAAGCTCAGAAATTTGGGAATTTCAGCCCCAATTCCAGTGGGATTCAGGCTCAGAAATTTGGGAATTTCAGCCCCAATTCCAGTGGGATTCAGGCTCAGAAATTTGGGAATTTCAGCCCCAATTCCAGTGGGATTCAGGTTCAAAATTTGGGAATTTCAGCCTCAATTCCAGTGGGATTCAGGTTCAGAAATTTGGGAATTTCAGCCTCAATTCCAGTGGGATTCAGGCTCAGAAATTTGGGAATTTCAGCCCCAATTCCAGTGGGATCAAAGCTCAGAAATTTGGGAATTTCCGCCCCAATTCCAGTGGGATTCACACTCAGAAATTTGGGAATTTCCGCCCCAATTCCAGTGGGATTCACACTCAGAAATTTGGGAATTTTGGCCCCAATTCCAGTGGGATCAAAGCTCAGAAATTTGGGAATTTCAGCCCCAATTCCAGTGGGATCCACGCTCAGAAAATTGGGAATTTCAGCCCCAATTCCAGTGGGATCAAAGCTCAGAAATTTGGGAATTTCAGCCCCAATTCCAGTGGGATTCGCGTTCAGAAATTTGGGAATTTCAGC
Organism: Zonotrichia albicollis; assembly: GCF_047830755.1. Classification (NCBI taxonomy): domain Eukaryota; kingdom Metazoa; phylum Chordata; class Aves; order Passeriformes; family Passerellidae; genus Zonotrichia; species Zonotrichia albicollis. The sequence continues at coordinate 1,683,732 of NC_133851.1, forward strand.
CCCAATTCCAGTGGGATCCACGCTCAGAAATTTGGGAATTTCAGCCCCAATTCCAGTGGGATTCAGGTTCAGAAATTTGGGAATTTCAGCCCCAATTCCAGTGGGATCCACGCTCAGAAATTTGGGAATTTCAGCTCCAATTCCAGTGGGATCAAAGCTCAGAAATTTGGGAATTTCAGCCCCAATTCCAGTGGGATCCACGCTCAGAAATTTGGGAATTTCAGCTCCAATTCCAGTGGGATCAAAGCTCAGAAATTTGGGAATTTCGGCCCCAATTCCAGTGGGATTCAGGTTCAGAAATTTGGGAATTTCAGCCCCAATCCCAGTGGGATTCAGGCTCAGAAATTTGGGAATTTCAGCCCCAATTCCAGTGGGATCCACGCTCAGAAATTTGGGAATTTCAGCCTCAATTCCAGTGGGATTCAGGTTCAGAAATTTGGGAATTTCAGCCCCAATTCCAGTGGGATTCAGGTTCAGAAATTTGGGAATTTCGGCCCCAATTCCAGTGGGATTCAGGTTCAGAAATTTGGGAATTTCAGCCCCAATTCCAGTGGGATTCAGGTTCAGAAATTTGGGAATTTCGGCCCCAATTCCAGTGGGATTCAGGTTCAGAAATTTGGGAATTTCAGCCCCAATTCCAGTGGGATTCAGGTTCAGAAATTTGGGAATTTCAGCCCCAATTCCAGTGGGATCCACACTCAGAAATTTGGGAATTTCAGCCCCAATTCCAGTGGGATCCACACTCAGAAATTTGGGAATTTCAGCCCCAATTCCAGTGGGATTCAGGCTCAGAAATTTGGGAATTTCAGCCCCAATTCCAGTGGGATTCAGGTTCAGAAATTTGGGAATTTCAGCCCCATTTCCAGTGGGATCCACGCTCAGAAATTTGGGAATTTCAGCCCCAATTCCAGTGGGATCAAAGCTCAGAAATTTGGGAATTTCAGCCCCAATTCCAGTGGGATTCAGGTTCAGAAATTTGGGAATTTCAGCCCCAATTCCAGTGGGATCCACGCTCAGAAATTTGGGAATTTCAGCTCCAATTCCAGTGGGATCAAAGCTCAGAAATTTGGGAATTTCAGCCCCAATTCCAGTGGGATCCACACTCAGAAATTTGGGAATTTCAGCCCCAATTCCAGTGGGATCTGCACTCAGAAATTTGGGAATTTCAGCCCCAATTTCAGTGGGATCAAAGCTCAGAAATTTGGGAATTTCAACCCCAATTCCAGTGGGATCAAAGCGCAGAAATTTGGGAATTTCAGCCCCAATTCCAGTGGGATTCAGGCTCAGAAATTTGGGAATTTCAGTCCCAATTCCAGTGGGATTCAAGCTCAGAAATTTGGGAATTTCAGCCCCAATTCCAGTGGGACCAAAGCTCAGAAATTTGGGAATTTCAACCCCAATTCCAGTGGGATCAAAGCGCAGAAATTTGGGAATTTCAGCCCCAATTCCAGTGGGATTCAGGTTCAGAAATTTGGGAATTTCAGCCCCAATTCCAGTGGGATCCACACTCAGAAATTTGGGAATTTCAGCCCCAATTCCAGTGGGATTCAGGTTCGCAAATTTGGGAATTTCAGCCCCAATTCCAGTGGGATCAAAGCTCAGAAATTTGGGAATTTCAGCCCCAATTCCAGTGGGATTCACACTCAGAAATTTGGGAATTTCAGCCCCAATTCCAGTGGGATCCACGCTCAGAAATTTGGGAATTTCAGCCCCAATTCCAGTGGGATTCACACTCAGAAATTTGGGAATTTCAGCCCCAATTCCAGTGGGATCCACGCTCAGAAATTTGGGAATTTCAGCCCCAATTCCAGTGGGATCCACACTCAGAAATTTGGGAATTTCAGCCCCAATTCCAGTGGGATTCAGGCTCAGAAATTTGGGAATTTCAGCCCCAATTCCAGTGGGATCAAAGCTCAGAAATTTGGGAATTTCAGCCCCAATTCCAGTGGGATCAAAGCTCAGAAATTTGGGAATTTCTGCCCCAATTCCAGTGGGATTCACACTCAGAAATTTGGGAATTTCAGCCCCAATTCCAGTGGGATCCACGCTCAGAAATTTGGGAATTTCTGCCCCAATTCCAGTGGGATCCACGCTCAGAAATTTGGGAATTTCTGCCCCAATTCCAGTGGGATCCACACTCAGAAATTTGGGAATTTCAGCCTCAATTCCAGTGGGATCAAAGCTCAGAAATTTGGGAATTTCAGCCCAAATTCCAGTGGGATCCACGCTCAGAAATTTGGCAATTTCAGCCCCAATTCCAGTGGGATCAAAGCTCAGAAATTTGGGAATTTCAGCCCCAATTCCAGTGGGATCAAAGCTCAGAAATTTGGGAATTTCAGCCCCAATTCCAGTGGGATCCACGCTCAGAAATTTGGGAATTTCAGCCCCAATTCCAGTGGGATCCACACTCAGAAATTTGGGAATTTCAGCCCCAATTCCAGTGGGATCCACACTCAGAAATTTGGGAATTTCAGCCCCAATTCCAGTGGGATCCACGCTCAGAAATTTGGGAATTTCAGCCCCAATTCCAGTGGGATCAAAGCTCAGAAATTTGGGAATTTCAGCCCCAATTCCAGTGGGATCAAAGCTCAGAAATTTGGGAATTTCAGCCCCAATTCCAGTGGGATCAGGCTCAGAAATTTGGGAATTTCAGCCCCAATTCCAGTGGGATTCAGGTTCAGAAATTTGGGAATTTCAGCCCCAATTCCAGTGGGATCCACACTCAGAAATTTGGGAATTTCAGCCCCAATTCCAGTGGGATTCAGGTTCGGAAATTTGGGAATTTCAGCCCCAATTCCAGTGGGATCCACACTCAGAAATTTGGGAATTTCAGCCCCAATTCCAGTGGGATTCAGCCTCAGAAATTTGGGAATTTCAGCCCCAATTCCAGTGGGATTCAGGTTCAGAAATTTGGGAATTTCAGCCCCAATTCCAGTGGGATTCACACTCAGAAATTTGGGAATTTCAGCCCCAATTCCAGTGGGATCAAAGCTCAGAAATTTGGGAATTTCAGCCCCAATTCCAGTGGGATCCACGCTCAGAAATTTGGGAATTTCGGCCCCAATTCCAGTGGGATCCACACTCAGAAATTTGGGAATTTCAGCCCCAATTCCAGTGGGATCCAAGCTCAGAAATTTGGGAATTTCACCCCAATTCCAGTGGGATCAAAGCTCAGAAATTTGGGAATTTCAGCCCCAATTCCAGTGGGATCAAAGCTCAGAAATTTGGGAATTTCAGCCACAATTCCAGTGGGATCCACACTCAGAAATTTGGGAATTTCAGCCCCAATTCCAGTGGGATTCAGGTTCAGAAATTTGGGAATTTCAGCCCCAATTCCAGTGGGATCCACACTCAGAAATTTGGGAATTTCAGCCCCAATTCCAGTGGGATCAAAGCTCAGAAATTTGGGAATTTCAGCCCCAATTCCAGTGGGATCCACACTCAGAAATTTGGGAATTTCAGCCCCAATTCCAGTGGGATCAAAGCTCAGAAATTCGGGAATTTCAGCCCCAATTCCAGTGGGATCAAAGCTCAGAAATTTGGGAATTTCGGCCCCAATTCCAGTGGGATCCACACTCAGAAATTTGGGAATTTCAGCCTCAATTCCAGTGGGATCAAAGCTCAGAAATTTGGGAATTTCAGCCCCAATTCCAGTGGGATTCAGGTTCAGAAATTTGGGAATTTCAGCCCCAATTCCAGTGGGATCAAAGCTCAGAAATTTGGGAATTTCAGCCCCAATTCCAGTGGGATCAAAGTTCAGAAATTTGGGAATTTCAGCCCCAATTCCAGTGGGATCCACGCTCAGAAATTTGGGAATTTCACCCCCAATTCCAGTGGGATTCAGGCTCAGAAATTTGGGAATTTCAGCCCCAATTCCAGTGGGATTCATGTTCAGAAATTTGGGAATTTCAGCCCCAATTCCAGTGGGATCAAAGCTCAGAAATTTGGGAATTTCAGCCCCAATTCCAGTGGGATCCACGCTCAGAAATTTGGGAATTTCAGCCCCAATTCCAGTGGGATTCAGGTGCAGAAATTTGGGAATTTCAGCCCCAATTCCAGTGGGATCCACACTCAGAAATTTGGGAATTTCAGCCCCAATTCCAGTGGGATTCAGGTTCAGAAATTGGGGAATTTCAGCCCCAATTCCAGTGGGATCAAAGCTCAGAAATTTGGGAATTTCAGCCCCAATTCCAGTGGCATCCACGCTCAGAAATTTGGGAATTTCGGCCCCAATTCCAGTGGGATCAAAGCTCAGAAATTTGGGAATTTCAGCCCCAATTCCAGTGGGATCCAAGCTCAGAAATTTGGGAATTTCAGCCCCAATTCCAGTGGGATCAAAGCTTAGAAATTTGGGAATTTCAGCCCCAATTCCAGTGGGATTCAGGCTCAGAAATTTGGGAATTACAGCCCCAATTCCAGTGGGATTCACACTCAGAAATTTGGGAATTTCGGCCCCAATTCCAGTGGGATCAAAGCTCAGAAATTTGGGAATTTCAGCCCAAATTTTCAGTGGGATCCACACTCAGAAATTTGGGAATTTCAGCCTCAATTCCAGGGGAATCCACACTCAGAAATTTGGGAATTTCAGCCCCAATTCCAGTGGGATTCAGGCTCAGAAATTTGGGAATTTCGGCCCCAATTGCAGTGGGATCCACACTCAGAAATTTGGGAATTTCAGCCCCAATTTCCCCGAATTATTCCCAAAATTCTCTCAAATAATTCCCAATTTTTTTAAATTATTCCCAAAATTTCTCTCGATTTTCCCCAAATTCCTTCCAATTATTTCCAAAATTTTCCCCGATTTTTCCCCCCAAAAATTCCTCGGGATTTTTCCCAAATTTTCCTGGATTTCCCACAAATTCTTCGGGATTTTCCCTCCATTTCCTCCTCGCTCTCCCGTTACCGGACAATTCCCAACCGGAGCCGTTCCCGGTTCCCATCCCCGGTTCCGTTCCGTTCCATTCCGCCGTTACCGACACCACCCCGAGCCTCCTCCTTCAACCGCGACCCCCCTCGAGCTCTCCGGTCTCCTCCATGAACGTTCCCCGCTCCTTCCCCGGTTCTCCCGGTGTTACCGGGACCGCCTCGGGGGCCTCTCCGGTGTCTCCCCCGCAGGCCGCACGTACCGCGGGCGGCGGGCCCGGCCCGCTCGGGGCCGTTCGGGGCCGTTCGGTGCCGCTCGGGGCTCAGCGGCGGCCGCGGCCTCCTCCCGGTGCCGCCGCCCGGCGCCGCCGCACCGGAAGTGCCGCGCCGGAAGTGCCGCTCTGGCCGGAACTCGGTGGTAAGGGCGGTGTTGAGTGGGCGTGGCTTATCATCATAGTCCCGCCCTCTCTGCGTTGCTATTGGTTAAAAGCGCAGCGCGTCACTCGGCTATCTGCGTTTTGATTGGCTGCGCTGCGGACTTCCGGGAGCGCCGGCGGCGGCGGCGGCGCCGTGCCCGGTGAGCGCGGCGGGAGCGGCGGGCGCCCCCTGGTGGCGGGACGGGAGCGCGGCCCCGCTCCCGGTGCCGGTCCTGGTTCTGTTCCCGGTCCCGGTGGCCCCGGAGTGCCGTTCGTGCGTAGCCCCGTTCCCGCGGTCCCGTTCCCGGTGTCCCGGTGTCCCCCGCGCTCCGGTGGTCCCGGTTCCCTGCAGGGATGCTCGCGGTGTTCCGTCCCTCTCGGTGCTGCCTTCGCGTTGCCGTTCTCGGTGTCTCGTTGTTACCGTGGCGTTCCCGGTGTCCGGTGCTGGCCGGTCCCGGTGGTTCCATTCCCGGTGTCCGGTCCCGGTGGTCCCGTCCCTGCGGTCCCCGTGTCCAGCAGCGATGTCCCCATGGGCCACCCTCGGGTCCCGCGGTCTCGGTGTCCCGGTATCCCAGTCCCGGTGTTCCATCCCCGTGTCCCGGTCCCGGTGTCCCGGTGTCCCATCCCGGTCCCCGCGGGCCGGTCCCGGGGCTGCCATCGCCGGTGTCGCCCCGGTTTCCGGAGCCCTCCCTGTCTCCGGTGTCCCCTCCCCATTCCCGGTGTCGCCCCGGTCCCGTGTCCCCCCCATCCATAACATCCCCACAGCGCCACCCCCATTCCCGGTGTCCCCTCAGTGTCCCCTCCCCATTCCCGGTGTCCCCTCGGTGTCCCCACCCCATTCCCGGTGTCCCCACCCCATTCCCGGTGTCCCCTCAGTGCCACCCCCATTCCCGGTGTCCCCATCCCGGTTCCCGGTGTCTCCTCAGTGCCGCCCCCATTCCCGGTGTCCCCCCTCTGGTCCCCGGTGTCCCCAGTCCCGCTCTCCCTTGCCAGTGTCCCCTCAGGGTCCCCTTCCATGTCCCCGCTGTCCCCATCAGTGCCATTTGGTGTCCCCTTGGTCCTCTCCCTGTCCCCTCAGTGTCCCCTTGGTGCCACTCTGTCCCTTGAGTGCCATTTCCCGTCCCTCAATGTCCCTTCAGTGTCCCCCCTGTCCCCTCATTGCCACTCCTTGTCCCCTTGGTCCCCTCAGTCCCCTCAGTGTCCCCTCAGTCCCACCCCTGCCCCCTTGGTGCCATTCCCTGTCCCTTCAGTGTCCCCACGGGTCCCACTCCGTGTCCCTGCTGTCCCCTCAGTGTCACCTCAGTCTCCTCCCTGCCCCCTCAGTGCCATGTCCCCCTCAGTCCCCTCAGTGCCACTCTGTGTCCCTTGAGTGTCATTCCATGTCCCCTCAGTGTCCCCTGGGTGCCACTCTGTCCCTTGGGTGCCATTCCCCGTCCCTCAATGTCCCCTCAGTGTCCCCTCAGTCCCCTCAGTGTCACTCTGTGTCCCCTCAGTGTCCCCTTGGTGTCAGTCTGTGTCCCTGCTGTCCCCTCAGTGTCCCCCATGTCCCTTCAGTGTCCCCTCAGTGCCACCCCGTGTCCCCTCAGTGTCACTCTGTGTCCCCTTAGTGTCCCCTTGGTGTCACTCAGTGTCCCTGCTGTCCCTGTGTTCCCTCAATGTCCCCTCAGTCCCCTCTGTGCCCTCAATGCCACCCCGTGTCCCCTCAGTGTCCCCTCAGTGTCACTCTGTGTCCCCTCAGTGCCCCTCATTGCCACTCCTTGTCCCCTTGGTCCCCTCAGTCCCTTCCATGTCCCCTCAGTGCCCTCAATGCCACCCCGTGTCCCCTCAGTGTCCCCTTGGTGTCAGTCTGTGTCCCTGCTGTCCCCTCAGTGTCCCCCATGTCCCTTCAGTGTCCCCTCAGTGCCACTCCGTGTCCCTTGAATGTCATTCCCTGTCCCCTCAGTGTCACTCTGTGTCCCTTCAGTGTCCCCTTGGTGTGACTCTGTGTCCCTGCTGTCCCCTCCCTGTCCCCTCCGTGTCCCCTCCGTGTCCCCCCTGTCCCCTCAGTGTCCTCTCAGTGCCACCCCGTGTCCCCTCAGTGTCCCCTTGGTGTCACTCAGTGTCCCTGCTGTCCCTGTGTTCCCTCCGTGTCCCCTCAGTGTCCCCTCAGTGTCCCCTCTGTGTCCCCCAGCCTGTGTCCCACCATGAGCTCCGAGACGTTGGTCAAGGACGTCAAGCCCGGCCTGAAGAACCTGAACCTGATCTTCATCGTGCTGGAGACCGGTCAGTGACCCCGTGACCCCTAGGTGACCCCTGGGTGACCCCTGTCACCCTGTGTGACCCCTGTGTGACCCCATGACCCCTGTGTGACCTCTGTGACCCCGTGTGACCCCGTGTGACCTCTGTGTGACCCCGTGTGACCCCTGTGTGACCTCTGTGACCTCCATGTGAACCCGTGTGACCCTGTGTGACCCCTGTGTGACCCCTGTGTGACCCCCGTGTGACCCTGTGACCCCCGTGTGACCTCTGTGTGACCCCTGTGTGATCTCTGTGACCTCTGTGTGACCCCGTGTGACCCCTGTGTGACCCCCGTGTGACCCCTGTGTGACCTCTGTGACCCCTGTGTGACCCCCATGTGACCCCCGTGTGACCCCCATGTGACCCCGTGTGACCCCTGTGTGACCTCTGTGACCCCCGTGTGACCTCTGTGTGACCCCGTGACCTCTGTGTGACCCCCGTGTGACCTCTGTGTGACCCCTGTGTGACCCCATGACCCCCGTGTGACCCCCAGGCCGGGTCACCAAGACCAAGGACGGCCACGAGGTCCGGACGTGCAAAGTGGCCGACAAGAGCGGCAGCATCAACATCTCGGTGTGGGACGATGTGGGGAACCTGATCCAGCCCGGGGACATCATCCGGCTCACCAAGGGGTCAGGGGACATTGGGGACATTGGGGACATTGGGGACACCTGGGGACAGCTGGGGGACACTTCTGGGGGGATCTGGGGACATTTGGGGACACCTGGGGGTGGATTTGGGGCAATGTGGGGAACCTGATCCAGCCCGGGGACATCATCCGGCTCACCAAGGGGTACAGGGACACCTGGGGACATTGGGGACACTTCTGGGGGCATTTGGGGACACTTCTGGGGGGATCTGGGGACATTTGGGGACACCTGGGGGTGGATTTGGGGTGGATCTGGGGACATTTGGGGGTGGATTTGGGGAACCTGATCCAGCCCGGGGACATCATCCGGCTCACCAAGGGGTCAGGGGACACCTGGGGACATTGGGGACAGCTGGGGGACACTTCTGGGGGGATCTGGGGACATTTGGGGGAAATTTGGGGGAGAATTTGGGGGAAAATTGGGGGAAAATTGGGGTGGGTTTGGGGAACCTGATCCAGCCCGGGGACATCATCCACCTGACCAAGGGGTGAGGGGACACCTGGGGACACCTGGGGACATTGGGGACACCTGGGGACATTTGGGGACACCTGGGGACACACCTGCGGACACACCTGGGGACACTTCTGGGGGGATCTGGGGACATTTGGGGACATTTGGGGGAAATTTGGGGTGGATTTGGGGCAATGTGGGGAACCTGATCCAGCCCGGGGACATCATCCGGCTCACCAAGGGGTCAGGGGACATTGGGGACACACCTGGGGACACCTGGGGACACACCTGGGGGGATTTGGGGACACCTGGGGACACACCTGGGGACAGTTCTAGGGGGATCTGGGGACATTTGGGGACACCTGGGGGTGGATTTGGGGCAATGTGGGGAACCTGATCCAGCCCGGGGTGATCATCCGCCTGACCAAGGGGTGAGGGGACACTGGGGACATTGGGGACACTTGGGGACACCTGGGGACACACCTGGGGACACTTCTGGGGGGATTTGGAGACATTTGGGGACACCTGAGAGTGGATTTGGGGGGGATTTGGGGACATTTGGGGGAAATTTGGGGGTGGATTTGGGGCAATGTGGGGAACCTGATCCAGCCCGGGGACATCATCCGTCCCACCAAGGGGTACAGGGGACACTGGGGACATTGGGGACACACCTGGGGACACTTCTGGGGGGATCTGGGGACATTTGGGGACATTTGGGGGTGGATTTGGGGGAAAATTGGGGGAAATTTAGCGGGGATTTTGGGCAATGTGGGGAACCTGATCCAGCCCAGGGACATCATCCGCCTGACCAAGGGGTCAGGGGACACTGGGGACACCTGGGGACATTGGGGACACACCTGGGGGGATTTGGGGACATTTGGGGGTGGATTTGGGGGGAAACTGGGGGAAATTTGGGGGAAATTTGGGGTGGGTTTGGGGAACCTGATCCAGCCCGGGGACATCATCCGCCTCACCAAGGGGTCAGGGGACACCTGGGGACATTTGGGGGGGATCTGGGGACATTTGGGGACACCTGGGGGTGGATTTGGGGAGGAATTGGGGGTAGATTTGGGGACATTTGGGGTGGATTTGGGGCAATGTGGGGAACCTGATCCAGCCTGGGGACATCATCCGCCTGACCAAGGGGTACAGGGGACACCTGGGGACATTGGGGACACCTGGGGACACTTCTGGGGGAATCTGGGGACATTTGGGGACACCTGGGAGTGGATTTGGGGGGGATTTGGGGACATTTGGGGGTAGATTTGGGGGAAAATTGGGAGAAATTTGGGGCAATGTGGGGAACCTGATCCAGCCTGGGGACATCATCCGGCTCACCAAGGGGTACAGGGGACACCTGGGGACACACCTGGGGGGATCTGGGGACATTTGGGGACACTTCTGGGGGTGGATTTGGGGGAAAACTGGGGGAGATTTGGGGTGGATTTGGGAAAAAATTGGTGGGGATTTGCAGCAAATTTGTGGATGGATTTGGGGGAAATTTGGGATAATTTGGGGGAAACTTAGGGGGGATTTGGGGGAAACTTGGGGGGATTTGGGGGAGATTTGAGGGGATCATTGAGGGGAATTTAAGGGAGATTTGGGGCAAATCTGGGGGTGGATTTGGGGGAAAATTGGGGGGGATTTGGGGGAAAATTGGGGGGGATTTGGGGGAAACTTAGCAGGGATTTGGGGGAAATTTGGGATGGATTTGGGGAAAAATTGGGGGAAATTGGAGAATTTGGTGGAAACTTAGGGGGAAATTTGGGGGATATTTGGGGGGAAATTGGGGGGATTTGGGGAAAAATTGGGGGGATTTGGGGGAAAATTGGGGTGGATTTGGAGGAAACTTGGTCGGGGATTTGGGGGAAATTTAAGGGAGATTTGGGGCAAATTTGTGGGAATTTAGGGGAAATTTGGGGGTGGATTTGGAGGAAACTTGGTGGGGATTTGGGGGAAAATTGGGGTGGATTTAGGGGAAATTTGGGGGTGGATTTGGGGGAAAATTGGGGTGGATTTGGGGGAAAATTGGGGGGTATTTGGGGGAAAAATGGGGGGTATTTGGGAGAAAATTGGGGGGTATTTGGGGGGAAATTGGGGGTATTTGGGGGAAAATTGGGGGGGATTTGGAGGAAAATTGGGGTGGATTTGGGGCAAATTTGTGGGGATTTAGGGGAAATTTGGGGGAAAATTGGGGGGATTTGGGGGAAAATTGGGGAATATTTGGGGGAAAATTGGGGGTGGATGTGGGGGAAAATTGGGGGGTATTTGGGAGAAAATTGGGATGATTTGGGGGAAAATTGGGGGGGATTTGGGGGAAAATTGGGGTGGATTTGGGGGAAAATTGGGGTGGATTTGGGGGAAAATTGGGGGGTATTTGGGGGGAAATTGGGGTGGATTTGGGGGAAAATTGGGGGGGATTTTGGGGAAAATTGGGGGGTATTTGGGGGGAAATTGGGGTGGATTTGGGGGAAAATTGGGGTGGATTTGGGGGAAAATTGGGGTGGATTTGGGGGAAAATTGGGGGAAAATTTGGGATGGATTTGGGGGAAAATTGGGGGGTATTTGGGGGAAAAATGGGGGGTATTTGGGAGAAAATTGGGGGATATTTGGGGGAAAATTGGGGGGTATTTAGGGGAAAATTGGGGGATATTTGGGGAAAAATTGAGTGGATTTGGGGGAAAATTGGGGTGGATTTGGGGGAAAATTGAGTGGATTTGGGGGAAAATTGGGGTGGATTTGGGGGAAAATTGGGGGGGATTTGGGGGAAAATTGGGACAGATTTGGGGCAATTTTTGGGGGTATTTGGGGTGGATTGGCTGACCTTCCTCATCCTCCTCATCCTCAGCTACGCCTCCGTCTTCAAGGGCTGCCTGACGCTCTACACCGGCCGAGGGGGGGACCTGCAGAAGATTGGGGAGTAAGGAGGGGATTTTGGGGGGCTTTGGGGGTTTTGGGGGGTTTGTGAGGTCGGAGGGACCCCAGATCCCCAAATTGCCTCAAATCCACCCCCAAATTTCCCCCAAATCCCCACAAATTTCCCCCAAATCCCTGCTAAGCTTTCCCCAAATTCTCCCTAATTTCCCCCAAAATTTTCCCAAATATCCCTCAAATTTCCCCCAAATCCCCACAAATTTGACCCAAATCTCCCTGAAATTTCCCCCCAATTATCCCCCCAAGTTTTCCCCCAAGTCCCCACCAAGTTTCCCCCAAATTCTCCCTGATTTCCCCCAAATTTTGCCCAAATCGGCCCCAAACTTCCCCCAAATCCCCACAAATTTCCCCCAAATCCACCTCCAAATTTCCCCCAATTCTCTCTTAAATTTCCCCCAATTATCCCCCCAAGTTTCCCCCAAATCCACCCCAAACTTCCCCCAAATCCACCTCCAAATTTCCCCTAAATCCCTGCTAAGCTTTCCCCAAATTCTCCCTAATTTCCCCCAAATATCCCCCAAATCCCCACAAATTTGACCCAAATCTCCATTAAATTTCCCCCAATTATCCCCCCAGTTTTCCCCCAAATCCCCACCAAGTTTCCCCCAAATTCTCCCTGATTTCTCCCAAATTTTGCCCAAATCCACCCCAAATTTCCCCCAAATCCACCTCCAAATTTCCCCCAAGTCCCTGCTAAGCTTTCCCCAAATTCTCCCTGATTTCCCCCAAATTTTTCCCAAATCCACCCCAAATATCCCCCAAATTTCCCCCAAATCCTCTCTAAGTTTCTCCCAAATTGTCCCTGATTTCCCCCAAATTACCCCAATTTTTTGTGGGGGCAGATTTGGGAGAGAATTGGGGAAAATTTAAGGAAGATTTGGGGCAAATTTGTGGGGATTTGGGGGATATTTTGGGGATATTTTGGGAATATTTGGGGGATATTTGGGGGATATTTTGGGGTGGATTTGGGGGATATTTTGGGGATATTTGAGGGATATTTTGGGGGATATTTGGGGGATATTTGGGGGATATTTGGAGGAAATTTGGGGGAAATTAGGGAGAATTTGGGGCAAACTTGGTGGGGATTTGGGGGATATTTGGGGGATTTTTGGGGGATATTTGGGAGATATTTTGAGGGATATTTTGGGGGATATTTGGGGGAAATTTGGGGGATATTTGAGGGATATTTTGGGGATATTTGGGGGATATTTTGGGGGATATTTTGGGGGATTTTTGGGGGATATTTGGGGGATATTTGGGGATATTTGGGGGATATTTTGGGGGATATTTGGGGGATATTTGAGGGATATTTTGGGGATATTTGGGGGATATTTTGGGGGATATTTTGGGGGATTTTTGGGGGATATTTGAGGGATATTTTGGGGGATATTTGGGGGAAATTTGGGGGATATTTTGGGGATATTTGGAGGGATATTGGGGGGATATTTTGAGGGATATTTGGGGGATATTTGAGGGATATTTTGGGGGATATTTTGGGGTATATTTTGGGGGATATTTGGAGATAATTTGGGGGATATTTGGGGGATATTTGGAGGATATTTTGGGGGATATTTGGGGGTGGATTTGGGGGATATTTGGGGGTGGATTTGGGGGATATTTGGGGGATATTTTGGGGGAAATTAGGGAGAATTTAGGGCAAACTTGGTGGGGATTTGGGGGATATTTTGGGGGATATTTGGGGGATATTTGGAGGATATTTTGGGGGATATTTGGGGGTGGATTTGGGAGATATTTGGGGGAAATTTGGGGGAAATTAGGGAGAATTTGGGGCAAACTTGGTGGGGATTTGGGGGTGGATTTGGGGGATATTTTGGGGGATATTTGGGGGATATTTGGAGGAAATTTCGGGAAAATTAGGGAGAATTGGGGTAAATTTGGGGGTGGATTTGGGGGATATTTGGGGGTGGATTTGGAGGATATTTGGGGGATATTTTGGGGGAAATTAGGGAGAATTTGGGGCAAACTTGGTGGGGATTTTGGGGATATTTGGGGGTGGATTTGGGGGATATTTGGGGGATATTTTGGGGGATATTTGGGGGATATTTTGGGGGATATTTTGGGGGATATTTGGGGGATATTTTGGGGGATTTTGGGGGGATATTTGGGGGTGGATTTGGGGGATATTTGGGATGGATTTGGAGAATATTTGGGGGATATTTTGGGGGAAATTAGGGAGAATTTGGGGCAACTTGGTGGGGACTTAGGGGAAATTTGGGGGATATTTGGGGGATATTTGGGGGATATTTGGGGTATATTTGGGGGTGTATTTGGGGGATATTTTGAGGGATATTTTGGGGGATATTTTGGGGGTGGATTTGGGGGATATTTTGGGGGATATTTTGGGGGATATTTGGGGGTGGATTTGGGGGATATTTGGGGGATATTTGGGGGTGGATTTGGAGGATATTTGTGGGATATTTGAGGGATATTTTGGGGGATTTTTGGGGGATATTTGGGGGATATTTGGAGGAAATTTCGGGAAAATTAGGGAGAATTTGGGGTAAACTTGGTGGGGATTTGGGGGATATTTTGGGAATATTTGGGGGATATTTTGGGAATATTTGGGGGATATTTGGGGGATATTTGATGGATATTTTGGGGATATTTGGGGGATATTTGGGGGGATATTTGGGGGGATTTTTGGGGGATATTTGGGGGTGGATTTGGAGGATATTTGGGGGAAATTTGGGGAGAATTAGGGAGAATTTGGGGCAAACTTGGTGGGGATTTGGGGGTGGATTTGGGGGATATTTGAGGGATATTTTGAGGGATATTTGGGGGTGGATTTGGGAGATATTTGGGGGAAATTTGGGGGCAATTTGCAAGAAATTAGGGAGAATTTGGGGCAAACTTGGTGGGGATTTGGGGGTGGATTTGGGGGATATTTTGGGGATATTTGGGGGTGGATTTGGGGGATATTTGGGGGTGGATTTGGGGATATTTGGGGGATATTTGAGGGATATTTGGGGGATATTTTGGGGGATATTTGGGGGCAGTTTGGGGAAAATTAGGGAGAATTTGGGGCAACTTTGTGGGGATTTGGGGATGGATTTGGGGGATATTTGGGGGATATTTAGGGGATATTTGGGGGATATTTTGGGGGATATTTGAGGGATATTTTGGGGATATTTGGGGGATATTTTTGGGATATTTGGGGGATATTTGAGGGATATTTTGGGGGATATTTGGGGGGATATTTGGGGGATATTTGGCGTTTCCCAAACCCCAAATCCTCTCATCCTCCCAGGTTCTGCATGGTTTACTCCGAGGTGCCCAATTTCAGCGAGCCCAACCCCGAGTACGTGGCACAGCAGGCACAGGGCAAAGGGGTGAGTCTGGGGGGCAAGGGGGGATCACCCCAAATCCCCACGAATTTGACACAAACCATCATTAATTTACCCCAAATCCTCATTAATTTGCCAAAAATCCCCATGAATTTACCCCAAATCCCCACAAATTTGACTCAAGTCCCCACAAATTTACCCAAATCCCCACCAAATCCCACATAAGCTCCACCCCAAATCCCCCCTAATTTCTCCCAAATTGCCCCAAAATTTCCCCCAAATCCCTCCCCAAATTTGCCCCAAATTTCCCCAAACTTTCCCCCAATTCTCCCCCAAATGGCCTCAAATTTCTCCCAAATCCCTCCAGATTTTTCCCAAATCCATTCTCTGAAATTTCCCCCAAAATTCGTCCAAATTGCCCCAAATCCCCCCAATATCTTCCCTAATTTGCCCCAAATTTCCCCAGTTTCTTTTTAACTTCCCCCAAATCGCTCCAAATTCCCCCAAACCCCCAATCTACCCCAAATTTCCCCAAATCTCCCCAATTTCCCCCAAATTTTGCCCAAATTGCCCCAAATCCCCCCAATATCTCCCCTAATTTCCCCCAAATTTCCCCAGTTTCCTTTTAACTTCCCCCAAATTCCCCCCAAACCCCCAATTTCCCCCAAATTTACCCCAAATTTCCCCAAATCTCCCCAAGTTCCCCCAAATTTCCCCCAAAATTTGCCCAAATCCCCCCCAATATCTCCCCTAATTTCCCCCAAATTTCCCCAGTTTCCTTTTAACTTCCCCCAAATTCCCCCCAAACCCCCAATTTACCCCAAATTTCCCCCAATTTCCCCCAAATTTCCCCAAATCTCCCCAATTTCCCCCCCCCCCCGTGTAACTCTCTTGGTTTCTCCCTCCCCTCCCCAGGCCCCCCCCGACAGCTCCGCCCCGGCAGCTCCGCAGCCCCCCCCGGGCCCCCCCGCCGCCCCCGCAGGTTGGTACCGCCCCCAGACCCCCCCCGGTAACCCCCAAATCCCCCCCCGGTAACTCCCGGTAACCCCCCCCCATCTCCCAGTATTCCCCCGTACCCTCCCGGTAACTCCCGGTAAACCCCGGTACTCCCAAACCCCTCTCGGTACTCCCCGATACCCCCTAAACCCCCCCCCCGGTAACTCCCGGTGCCCCCCCCCCTCATCTCCTGTTACCCCCAAAACCCCTCCCGGTAACCCCCAGTACCCCCCCCCCATCTCCCGGTATTCCCCCGTACCCTCCCGGTACCCCCAAACCCCCCCCGGTAACTCCCGGTGCCCCCCCCGATACCCTCCCGGTAACCCCCGGTAAGCCCCGGTACTCCCAAACCCCGCCCCAAACCCCTCCCGGTACCCCCCGGTGCCCCCCCCCCATCTCCCGGTATTCCCCCGTACCCTCCTGGTAACTCCCGGTGCCTCCCAACCCCCCCCCCGGTAAGCCCCCCTCACCTCCCGGTATTCCCCCGTACCCTCCCGGTAACTCCCAGTAAACCCCGGTACTCCCAAATCCCCCAAACCCCTCTCGGTACTCCCCGGTACCCCCCCCTCATCTCCTGTTACCCCCAAAACCCTTCCCGGTAACCCCCAGTACCCCCCCCCTCATCTCCCAGTATTCCCCCGTACCCTCCCGGTAACCCCCGGTAAGCCCGATACTCCCAAACCCCGCCCCAAACCCCTCCCGGTACCCCCCGGTGCCTCCCAAAGGCCCCCGGTAACCCCCGGTATCCCCTAAACCCCCTCCTGGTAACCCCCGGTGCCCCCCCTCATCTCCCGGTATCCCCCCGATACCCCCCCGGTACCCTCAACCCCCCCCCGGTAACTCCCGGTAACCCCCGGTGCCCCCCCCGATCTCCCAGTATTCCCCCGTACCCTCCTGGTAACTCCCGGTACCCCCCCGGTAACTCCCGGTATCCCCCCGGTACCCCCAAACTCCCCCCCGGTAACTCCCGGTACCCCCCGGTAACCCCGATACCCCCCCGGTACTCCCCGGTACCCCTCCCCGATACCCTCCCGGTACCCCCAGACTCCTCCCGGTAACTCCCGGTGCCCCCCCCCGGTAACCGCCGTTTCCCCGCAGCCCCCGAGAGCCAGAACGGGAACGGGCTGAGCCCCGGGGGCCCCCCCGCGCACCCCCCGAGCGGCCGCATCACCCGCAGCCAGCCCGGCCCGGTCAGCAACGGCAAAGAGACCCGGAGGAGCGGCAAGAGATAACGGGAACGGCACCGGGACGGCACCGGGACGGCACCGGGACAGCACCGGCACCGCCACAACCGGGGGCTCCCCGGTTCCCCAAGCCCGGAGTTCCCGGTGTTCTCCCGGTGCTGGTCTGGATCCTCCCCGGGACCCACCGGGACCCCCCTGAGCCCCCCGGGATCCCACCGGGACCCCTCCGGTTCCGCCACAACCGGGAGATCCCCGTTTTCCCCAATCCCGAAGGTCCCGGTGTCCCCCGGCGCTGGTCTGGATCCTCCCCGGGACCCACCGGGAACCCCCCGGGACCCCCCGAAATCCCACCGGGACCTCATGGAGACCCCCCCGGTACCGCCATAACCGGGGGATCCCCGGTTCCCCCAGTCCCGAAGGTCCCGGTGTCCTCCCGGTGTTCTCCCGGTGCTGGTCCGGACCCCCCCGGGACCCACCGGGACCCACCGGGACCTCATGGAGACCCCCCCGGTACCGCCATAACCGGGAGATCCCCGTTTTCCCCCAATCCCGAAGGTCCCGGTGTTCTCCCGGTGCTGGTCTGGATCCTCCCCGGGACCCCCCTGAGCCCCCCGGGATCCCACCGGGACCCCTCCGGTTCTGCCATAACCGGGTGATCCCCGGTTTCTCCAGCCCTGAAGGTCCCGGTGCCCCCCGGTGCTGGTCCGGACCCCACCGGGACCCCCCCGGTACCGCCACAACTGGGGGATCCCCAAGCCGGTAACGGGGAGGGGGTGCCCGGTGTCCTCCCGGTGTCCTCCCGGTGCTGGTCTGGATCCTCCCCGGGACCCCCCTGAACCGGGACCTTTATCCCCGGTTCCCCCAGCCCTGAAGGTCCCGGTGTCCTCCCGGTGCTGGTCCGGACCCTCCCCGGGACCCCCCTGGAATCCCCCGGGATCCCACCGGGACCCCTCCGGTTCCGCCACAACCGGGGGATCCCCGGTTCCCCAATCCTGAAGGTCCCGGTGTTCTCCCGGTGCTGGTCTGGATCCTCCCCGGGATCCCACCGGGAACCCCCCGGTACCACCACAACCGGGGGATCCCCGGTTTCCCCAGTCCCGAAGGTCCCGGTGTCCCCCTGGTGTCCTCCTGGTGTTCCCCCGGTGCTGGTCTGGACCCCACCGGGACCCACGGGGATCCCACCGGGACCTCATGGAGACCCCCCCGGCACCGCCATAACCGGGACCTCCCCGGTTTCCCCAATCCCAAAGTTCCCGGTGTCCCCCCGGTGTTCCCCCGGTGCTCGGGGGTCCCGGTGTTCCCCCGGTGCCCCCCCGTTTTCGGGCCGGGGTTAATAAAGAACCGAGCTCTGCCCCCGCCTCGGCCGCTCTGCCCGGACCCCTCCCCGCGGCCCCTCCCGGTACCGGGGCCGGCTGGGAGCAGCTCCGGGCTGACCCTTGGCCCCCCCGGCTCGGGCGCGACGGGAGCGGGACGGGCGAGGGGACGGCGAGGGGACACCGGGGGGACACCGGGGGGACACCGGGGGCTCAGGTGGGCACCGGAGGGCACCGGGAGGGGTCGCGGTGGGCACGGGTGGGTTCCCGGTGGGACCGAGAGGGCTCGAGCGGGACCGGGAGGGGTCCCGGTGGGCTAAAGTGGGAACGGGTGGGGTCCCGTGGGTGGTGGGGGGGGTCCCGGTGAGCACGGGAGGGGTCCCGGTGGGAACAGGAGGGGACCGGGAGAGGTCCCGATGGGCACGGGAGGGGGTACGGGAGAGGTCCCGGTCGGTCCCGGTGGGCACGGGGAGGTCCCGGTGGGCACCGGAGGGGACCGGGAGGGATCCCGATGGGCACGGGAGGGAACACCGGGGACTCAGGTGGGCACGGGAGGGGTCCCGGTGGGCACGGATGGGCACGGATGGGCACGGGAGGGGTCCTGGTGGGTTCCGGTGAGCACGGGAGCGGTCCCGGTGCTCGGGGGGCGCAGCCACACCGGGCTGGGGGGGCTCCGGTGATGGCGGAGACCCCGGGAACGAGGCGGGAACACCGGGGCGGCTCCCGCGGGGATTTCCCGGTGCGGCGGCGTGGCCGGGCCGCGCACGTGGAGCGCGCGGGGCGGGGGGGGCGGTGCGGCCTTCCCGGTTCTCTCCGGTTCCCCCTCCCGGTACCGGCCTGGGGGGGCTGCGGGGTCGCCCCGGTTTGATTTTGGATTTTTTTTTTATCTCGCTCCCGGTGAAACATTAACTGCCCCTAAACCCGCGCCCGTTGCAAAACCGGCGCCTCGAGGCCGAGGGTCACCGGCTGTGTCCCCCCGGTGGGATCGCCGTGAGCCCCAAATCCCACCCGGGGAGGGCACAACAACCGCGTACCCCAAAATCCCCCCGAAATCCCCCCAAAATCCCCGAAATCCCCCCAAATCCCGGTCCTCGGAGTGTCCCCGGTGCCACCGCACGTGTCCCGGGAGGTGCCGTCTGTCGCTTTCCCCACGCTCGGGCGACATCGGAGGGGACCCCAAAACCGCTCTGTGCCCCCCCCTTGTGATCCCTGTGACCCCCAAATCCCACCCCAAACCCACCTGGGGGGGCACAACAACCGTGTACCCCCAAAATCCCCCCAAAATCCCCGAAATCCCCCCAAATCCCGGTCCCCAGAATGTCCCCGGTGCCACCGCACGTGTACCGGGAGGTGACCCTGGTGCCTCCTGTCGCTTTCCCCACGGACTGACGGCATCGGAGGGGACCCCAAAATAGCGCTGTTCCCCCCCCCCCTTGTGGTCCCTGTGACCCCCAAATCCCACCCCAAACACCCCCAGGGGGGCACAACAACCGCGTACCCCTCAAAATCCCAAATCCCCCCAAATCCCGCTCCTCGGGGTGTCCCCGGTGCCACCGCACGTGTTCCCGGTGCCGCCTGTCGCTTTCCCCACGCTCGGGCGACATCGCACGGGATCCCCAAAACCGCTCTGTCCCCCTCCATGTGCTCCCCGTGACCCCCAAATTCCACCCCAAACCCACCCGGGGGGCACAACAACCGCGTACCCCCAAAATTCCACCCCAAATCCCGCTCCCCGGAGGTGTCCCCAAGCCCCGGTGCCACCGCACGTGTCCCGGTACCGTCTGTGACTTTCCCCACGCTGGGGCGACATTGGAGGGGACCCCAAAATCGCTCTGTGCACCCCCCTTGTGCTCCCCGTGACCCCCAAATCCCACCCTAAACCCACCTGGGGACACACAACAACCGCGTACCCCCCAAAATCCCAAATCCCCCCAAATCCCGCTCCTCGGGGTGTCCCCGGTGCCACCGCACGTGTCCCGGTATCGTCTGTCGCTTTCCCCACCCTCGGGCGACATCGGAGGGGACCCCAAAATCGCTCTGTGCACCCCCCTTGTGGTCCCTGTGACCCCCAAATTCCATAGGGGTGACGGGGAGGGGGCACAACAACCGTGTACCCCCAAAATTCCACCCCAAATCTCGCTCCCCCGGAGGTGTCCCCAAGCCCCGGTGCCACCGCACGTGTCCCGGTACCGTCTGTCGCTTTCCCCACGGACTGACGACATCGGAGGGGACCCCAAAATCGCGCTGTGCACCCCCCTTGTGGTCCCTGTGACCCCCAAATTCCACCCCAAACCCACCCGGGAGGGCACAACAACCGTGTACCCCCAAATCCCCCCAAAATCCCTGCCTCGGGCTGTCCCCGGTGCCACCGCACGTGTCCCGGGAGGTGACCCTGGTACCGTCTGTCGCTTTCCCCACGGACTGACGACATGAGAGGGGACCCCAAAATCGCTCTATGCACCCCCCATGTGCTCCCTGTGATCCCCAAATCCCACCCCAAACCCACCCGGGGGGGCACAACAACCGCGTACCCCCAAAATCCCCGAAATCCCCCCAAATTCCGCTCCTCGTGGTGTCCCCGGTGCCACCGCACGTGTCCCTCCAGGTGACCCCGGTGCCGCCTGTCGCTTTCCCCACGCTCGGGCGACATTGGAGGGGACCCCAAAATCGCTCTGTGCACCCCCCTTGTGCTCCCCGTGACCCCCAAATCCCACCCCAAACTCACCTGGGGGCGCACAACAACCGCGTACCCCCAAATCCCCCCAAATTCCCCCGAAATCCCCCCAAAATCCCGGTCCCCAGAATGTCCCCGGTGCCACCGCACGTGTCCCTCGAGGTGACCCTGGTGCCGTCTGTCGCTTTCCCCACGCTCGGGCGACATTGGAGGGGACCCCAAAATCGCTCTGTGCCCCCCCCATGTGCTCCCCGTGACCCCCAAATTCCATAGGGGTGGCGGGGAGGGGGCACAACAACCGCGTACCCCCCAAAATCCCCCCAAATCCCGGTCCCTGGGGTGTCCCCGTGCCACCGCACGTGTACCGGGAGGTGACCCCGGTGCCGCCTGTCGCTTTCCCCACGCTCGGGCGACATCGGAGGGGACCCCAAAACCGCTCTGTGCCCACGCCATGTGCTCCCCGTGATCCCCAAATCCCACCCCAAACCCACCCGGGGGGGGCACAACAACCGCGTACCCCAAAATCCCCGAAATCCCCCCAAAATCCACCCCAAAATCCCCCCAAATCCCAGTCCTCGGGCTGTCCCCGGTGCCACCGCACGTGTACCGGTACCGCCTGTCGCTCTCTCCCCACGCTCGGGCTGGGGTGACCCCAAAATCGCGCTGTTCCCCCCTCCCTGGTGGTCCCCGTGACCCCCAAATCCCACCCCAAACCCACCTGGGGGGGCACAACAACCGTGTACCCCCAAATCCCCCCAAATCCCGGTCCCCAGAATGTCCCCGGTGCCACCGCACGTGTCCCGGTGCCTTCTGTCGCTTTCCCCACGGACTGGCGACATCGGAGGGGACCCCAAAACCGCTCTGTGCCCCCCCCCATGTGCTCCCCGTGACCCCCAAATCCCACCCCAAACACCCCCGGGGGGGCACAACAACCGCGTACCCCCAAAATCCCCGAAACCCCCCCAAATCCCGGTCCCCGGGGTGTCCCCGGTGCCACCGCACGTGTCCCGGGAGGTGACCCCGGTACCGCCTGTCGCTTTCCCCACGCTCGGGCGACATCGGAGGGGACCCCAAAACCGCTCTGTGCCCACGCCATGTGCTTCCCGTGACCCCCAAATCCCACCCCAAACCCACCTGGGGGGGCACAACAACCGTGTACCCCCAAAATTCCACCCCAAATCCACCCCAAATCCCGGTCCCCGGGGTGTCCCCGGTGCCACCGCACGTGTCTCGGTGCCGCCTGTCGCTCTCCCCATGCTCGGGCTGGGGTGACCCCAAAATCGCTCTGTGCCCCCGCCATGTGCTCCCCGTGACCCCCAAATTGCACAGGGGTGGCGGGGAGGGGGCACAACAACCGCGTACCCCAAAATCCCCGAAATCCCCCCAAAATCCCGGTCCCCAGAATGTCCCCGGTGCCACCGCACGTGTCCCGGTACCGTCTGTGGCTTTCCCCACGCTCGGGCGACATCGGAGGGGACCCCAAAACCGCTCTGTGCCCCCCTCCATGTGCTCCCTGTGACCCCCAAATCCCACCCCAAACCCACCTGGGGGCACAACAACCGTGTACCCCCAAAATCCCCGAAATCCCCCCAAATTCCGCTCCTCGGGGTGTCCCCGGTGCCACCGCACGTGTACCGGGAGGTGACCCTGGTGCCGCCTGTCGCTTTCCCCACGCTCGGGCGACATCGCAGGGATCCCCAAAATCGCTCTGTCCCCCGCCATGTGCTCCCCGTGACCCCCAAATTCCATAGGGGTGGCGGGGAGGGGGCACAACAACCGCGTACCCCCCAAATTCCTCCCCAAATCCCCGCCTCCGAGTGTCCCCGGTGCCACCGCACGTGTACCGGGAGGTGTCCCGGGAGGTGCCGTCTGTCGCTTTCCCCACGGACTGACGACATCAGAGGGGACCCCAAAACCGCTCCGTGCCCCCCCCTTGTGGTCCCTGTGACCCCCAAATCCCACCCCAAACCCACCCGGGGGCACAACAACCGCGTACCCCCCAAAATTCCACCCCAAATCCCCAAAATCCCGGTCCCCGGACTGTCCCCGGTGCCACCGCACGTGTCCCGGTGCCGCCTGTCGCTTTCCCCACGCTCGGGCGACATCAGAGGGGACCCCAAAACCGCTCTGTGCACCCCCCTTGTGCTCCCCGTGACCCCCAAATTCCACCCCAAACCCACCTGGGGGGGCACAACAACCGCGTACCCCCCAAAATCCCCCCAAAATCCCTGAAATCCCCCCAAAATCCCGGTCGCCGGGGTGTCCCCGGTGCCACCACACGTGTACCGGGAGGTGACCCTGGTGCCGCCTGTCGCTTTCCCCACGGACTGACGGCATCGGAGGGGACCCCAAAATAGCTCTGTGCCCCCCCTTGTGCTCCCCGTGACCCCCAAATTCCACAGGGGTGGCGGGGAGGGCGCACAACAACCGCGTACCCCCCAAATCCCACCCCAAACCCACCCGGGAGGGCACAACAACCGCGTACCCCCAAAATCCCCGAAATCCCCCCAAAATCCACCCCAAAATCCCCCCAAATCCCGGTCCCCGGAGTGTCCCCGGTGCCACCGCACGTGTCCCGGTACCGTCTGTGGCTTTCCCCACGGACTGACGACATCGGAGGGGACCCCAAAATCGCTCTGTGCCCCCGCCATGTGCTCCCCGTGACCCCCAAATTCCACAGGGGTGGCGGGGAGGGGGCACAACAACCGCGTACCCCCAAAATTCCACCCCAAATCCACCCCAAATCTCGCTCCCCGGAGGTGTCCCCAAGCCCCGGTGCCACCGCACGTGTCCCGGTACCGCCTGTCGCTTTCCCCACGCTCGGGCTGGAGTGACCCCAAAACCGCTCTGTGCACCCCCCTTGTGCTCCCCATGACCCCCAAATTCCATAGGGATGGCGGGGAGGGGGCACAACAACCGCGTACCCCCCAAAATTCCACCCCAAATCCACCCCAAATCTCCCTTCCCGGAGGTGTCCCCAAGCCCCGGTGCCACCGCACGTGTCCCCGGTGCCGCCTGTCGCTTTCCCCACGCTCGGCCGACATCGCACGGGATCCCCAAAACCTCTCTGTCCCCCCTTTTCCCAGCTCCAGACCCGGCCCCATGCGCCGCCCTGGGCTCCTCCTGGCCCCGCTGCTGCCGCTGCTCGTTCTGGGGGCCGGGGGCGCTGCGGGGACCCCGGGGCGGCTCCCGGAGGACGCGGAGCAGGAGCACGGCTATTACCTGCGGCAGCTGTTCGGTGCCTACGGGCAGAACGGCACGCTGCCCTCCGAGGGGCTGGCGCGGCTGCTGGGCAGCCTCGGGCTGGGCCGGGTGCAGGTGGTGCAGATCCAGCACGAGGAGCTCGGCCACGGCCACGTCAGCCACCTGGACCTGCTGGAGGTGCAGCAGGACAAGCACCGGCACCGGCACCCGCTGTGGGAGCACGGCGGGGAAACGGCTCCGAGCACCGGAGGGACCCTCAGGTAACGGGGAGGGGACCCTTGTGGTACTGGTGAGACCCCTCAGGTACCGTTGGGACCCTTCAGGTACCGGGGGGACCCCTTAGGTAATGGGGGGACCCCTCAGGTATTGGTGGGACCCCTCAGGAACCGGGGAATCCCTCAGGTAACGGGGGGACCCCTCAGGGAACGGGGGAACCCTCAGGTAATGGGGGAACACCTCAGGTAACGGGGGGACCCCTCAGCTATTGGTGGGACCCCTCAGGTACAGGGGGAACCCCTCAGGAACCGGGGAATCCCTCAGGTAATGGGGGGGGACCCTTCAGGTAACGGGGGGAACCCCTCGGGTAACGGGGGAACCCCTTAGGTAACGGGGGGACCCTTCAGATACCGGGGGAACCCTCAGGTAACGGGGGAACCCTTCAGGTAATGGCGGGGGGGACCCCTTCAGGTAACGGGGGGACCCCTCGGGAACCGGGGAATCCCTCAGGTAATTGGGGGGGGGGACCCTTCAGGTACCGGGGGACCCTTCAGGTAACGGGGGAACCCCTCAGATACCGGGGGAACCCCTCAGCTATTGGTGGGACCCCTCAGGTAACGGGGGAACCGTTCAAATAACGGGGGGACCCCTCCGGTAACGGGGGAACCCCTCGGGTACCGGGGAGAGCCCTCAGGTAACGGGGGAACCCCTCAGGAACCGGGGGGTTCCATCCCCGAGGGGCTGCGCTGAGCAAGGGGGAGCTCAGAGCAGGAACGGGGACGGGAACGGGAACGGAGATGGGGACGGGAACGGGGACGGGAATGGGGGACGGGAGCGGGGAACGGGGACGGAGATGGGAACAGGAACGGGAACGGGATGGATTCGGGAACGGGGACGAGAACGGGAACGGGGAGCGGGAACGGCAGCAGGAGCGGGGACGGGGATGGGAACGGAAACGGCGCAAGGTAACGGGAGCAGGGATGGGAACGGGGACGGGAACTGGACCAGAGCTGCCGATCCGTTGACCCCAGCACCCCCATTTCTCGCAGCCCCCCGCCCTCCCAGACACCGAGCTGGCCCCAAGCGGTGCCCACCGAGCCCCCCGGTGCTGCGGGGGTCCCCCGGGAGTACCGGCCCACCCTCAGCCTGCTGGGGAGGGTGCTGGGCTTGGAGCACTCCAGCGCCGACCACCCGCACGATGATGTGAGCGGGGCCGGGGAGGGGTCGCGCTGTGCCGCGTTCCGGGGGTCTGGGGGCTCCCCCAGCTCAGCCCGAGCCCCCCGCCCGCAGTGCCTGAACGTGACGCAGCTGCTGGGGAATTTCGGGCTGGACTCGGTGGCGCAGCTCACACCGGAGCAGTTCACGCTGCTCTGCCCGGCGCTGCTCTACCAGATCGACAGCCGCGTCTGCATCCGGCACCGCGATGAGGTGGCGCCGCCACCGCCGGGGGGGGCCCTGTGGCCAGGTAACCCCAGGCCGGGGCTCCGAGCCGGCCCCCGCGCCCACCTCCCCCGGCCCTGGGGTCCCCGAGTTTGGGTTCCCTGTCCCCGATGTGGGGGAGTCCATTCCTGCATCCTCAAGGGACCCCCATTCCCCACCCCCATCCCTGTGTCCCTCTGGCCCCCAATTCCTGATCCTGGGGTCTCCATCCTTGGGGTTCGCGTCCCTAAATCCCTGGGGTTCCCATCCCTGGGGTTCCCCATTCCCACATCCCTGGGGTCCCATTCCTGATCTGGGGTCTCCATCCTTGGGGTTCGCGTCCCTAAATCCCTGAGTTCCCCATCCCTGGGATCCTCATTCCCACATCCCTGGGGTCTCCATCCTTGGGGTTCCCCATTCCCACATCCCTGGGACCCCATTCCTGATTCTGGGGTCTCCATCCTTGGGGTTCGCGTCTCTAAATCCCTGGGGTTCCCATCCCTGGGATCCTCATTCCTACATCCCTGGGGTCCCCATTTCTGATCCTGGGGTCCCCCCATTCCTTGGGTTCTCCTCCCTAAATCCCTGGGGTTCCCCATGCCTGGGATCCTCATTCCCCCATCCCATTTCTGGGTCCCCATTCTCACATCCCTGGGGTTCTTGTCCCTAAATCCCTGAGGTCCCCATCCCTGGGGTTCTCATCCCTGGGACCCCCATTTCCCCATCCCTGGGGTTCTCATCCCTGGGGTCCCCGTTCCCACATCCCTGGGGTCTCTGCCCCTAAATCCCTTTGGGCTCATGGCCTTGGGGTCCCTGTCCCTAAATCTCTGGGACTGCCATCCTTGGGGTCCCTATTCCCACATCCCTGGGTATCTGTCCCTAAATCCCTGGGATTCCCATCCCTGGGGTCCTCATTCCCACATCCCTGGGGTCCCTGTCCCTAAATCCCTGAGGTCCCCATCCCTGAGTCCCCACCTCCCTGGGACCCCTATTGCCCCATCCCTGAGTTCCCCATCCCTAGGGCTCCTCATTCCCGCATCCCTGGGGTCCCCATCCCTAAATCCTTGGGGTTCTCATCCCCGGGACCCCCATTCCCCCACCCCGGGGGATCCCCATCCCCACCTCCCTGTGGTCTCTGTCCCTAAATCCCTGAGATCTCCACCCCTGGATCCCTATCCCCACATCCCTGGGGTCCCCATTTCTGGGATTCCCATTCCCAAGTCCCTGGGGTCCCTGTCCCTGGATCCCCATCCCCACCTCCCTGGGGTCCCATTCCCCCATCCCGGGGTTCCCATCCCGGGGGATCCCCATCCCCACCTCCCTGGGGTCCCCATCCCTAAATCCCCGCGATCCCCACCCCTGGATCCCCATCCCCACCTCCCCACGCCCCCTGCGGGTGCCCGGTCCGTGCCGTGCCCTGACGGTGCCCGCAGCTCTGGGCTGGGCGCTGCTGGCCGTGCTCTCGGTGAGCGTCCCGTCCGTGCTGGCCGTGCTGCTGCTCCCGCTGCGCGCCCGCGGCTCCTTCCGCTCGCTCCTCGCCTTCCTGGTGGCGCTGGCCGTGGGGACGCTCTGCGGGGACGCGCTGCTGCACCTCTGGCCGCACGTAGGTGCCGGGGGTGGCACCGGGGGTGGCACCGGGGGTGGCACCGGGGGCACGGCTTTACCCCATCCTTGTGCGCCTCTGCTCCCTCCGTACCCATCTCTGTCTCAATCCCCGCGTCCGCCCCTGTCCCCGTTCCCTGTCCCCCGTCCCCATTCTCGTGTCCGTCCCCGTCCCTGTTCCTGTTACCTTTCGCCGTTCCCGTTCCCATTTCCGTCCCCATCCCCGTTCCCGTTCTTGTCCCCGTTCTCGTTCCCGTTCCCGTCCCCATCTCCCGTTCCCATCCCCATCTCCGTTCCCATCGGGTTCCCGTTCCAAGCCCCATCTCCGTTCCCGTTCCCATTCCCATCTCCGTTCCCGTTCCCATTCCCATCTCCGTTCCTGTTCCAATCCCCGTCTCCGTCCCCATCCCCGTTCCCGTTCCCGTCCCCATTCCCGTCCCCATCCCCGTTCCCGTTCCCGTTCCCGTTCCCTTTCCCATCCCCGTCCCCATTCCCGTTCCCGTTCCCGTCCCCATTTCCGTTCCCGCCCGGTCTCCAGGCTCAGGGGAAGCACCCGGAGGCTCCGGGGGACGCGAGCCCGGCGGTGCTGCAGGGGCTGGCGGTGCTGGGCGGCATCTACGCGCTCTTCGTGCTGGAGCTGCTGCTGGCGATGCTGCGGCGCCGCCGGGAGGCCACGGTGAGAGCGGGACACCGGGCGGGCACCGGGCGGGCACCGGGGCCGGCTCCGCACAAAACGCCTCCGTTGTCCCCAGGGACACTCCCATGGAGAGACCCCCGGCCTGGCACCGTCACGGGCAGGTACGACCCCCCCGCACCCCTCAGCGGAGCCCCGGCACCGGCACCCACCGGAGCCCCGGACCCACCGGGCCCGTCCCGCCGCAGGCACCGAGCTGCGGCTGCTGGCGGTACCGGAGGCGGAGCTGGAGCCGAGACCGCCGGGACCCCCCCACGGGCACTCGCACGGCCCCGCGCTGCCCCCCGGGCCCGGTGCCACCGACATCGCGTGGATGGTGGTGCTGGGGGACGGCGTGCACAACCTGAGCGACGGGCTGGCCATCGGTGAGACCGGGAAACGGGAACGGGGCAGGGGATGGGGACGGGAACAGGAACCGGGAATGGGAACGGGAGCGGGGACGGGAACGGGGATGGAGACGGGCATGGGGATGGGAACGGGAGCGGGGATGGCGTGCATAACCTGAGTGACGGGCTGGCCATCGGTGAGACCGGGACCGGGAAACGGGAACGGGGCAGGGGATGGGGACGGGAACGGGAACGGGAACCGGGGATGAGGAATGGGAACGGGAACGGGGATGGGAACGGGAGCGGGGACGGCGTGCACAACCTGAGTGACGGGCTGGCCATCGGTGAGACCGGAACCGGGAAACGGGGATGGGGAACGGGGAGGGGATGGGGACGGGAACGGGAACGGGGATGGGAACGGGAGCGGGGACGGCGTGCACAACCTGAGCGACGGGCTGGCCATCGGTGAGACCGGGAAACGGGAACGGGGCAGGGGATGGGGACGGGAACGGGACCCGGGGATGGGAACGGATGGGAACGGGAGCGGGGACGGCGTGCACAACCTGAGTGACGGGCTGGCCATCGGTGTGACCGGGAAACGGGACCGGGACCGGGACTGGGACTGGAACGGGGCAGGGGAGGGGAGCGGGAACGGGAACCGGGAACGGGAACGGGAGCGGGGACAGGGATGGGGATGGGGATGGGGATGGGGATGGAGGAGAGGCGCACAAGGACAGGGGGAAAGGTTTCCTCAGGGACAGAAGGATGCTGGGGACAGAGGGACAGGGGCACAAGGGGACAGAGGGACAGAGGGACAGAGGGACAGGGGGACAGACGGACAGAGGGACAGGGGGACAGAGGGACAGAGGGACAGACGGACAGGGGCACCAGGGCACAGCGGACCAGGTCCCCTCTCCCCCCGCAGGCGCCGCCTTCTCGCACAGCCTCCCCAGCGGGCTCAGCACCGCGCTGGCCGTGCTCTGCCATGAGCTGCCCCACGAGCTGGGTGAGTCCCTGCGCCCCCCCCGTGCCCTCCCCGAGCTGGGCACACCCCGAAACCTCCGGTGCCATCCCCGGTACCACCCCCGGTGCCACCCCCCTGACCCCCTCGATGCCACCCCCCTGACCTCCCCGGTGCCATCCCCAGTGCCATCCCCGTGCCACCCCCTAAACCCCTCGGTGCCACCTTCCAGTTCCACCCCCGGTGTCATCCCCTTGATCCCCCCGGTGCCACTCCCCAGTGCCACCCCGGTGCCACTCCTCTGACCCCCCCGGTGTCAGCCCCCTGAACCCCTCTGTGCCACCCCGGTGCCACCCCCGATGCCCCCCCCGGTGCCCCCCCCGGTGCCACCCCGGTGTCAGCCCCCTGACCCCCCCGGTGCCACCCCGGTGCCCCCTCGGTGCTACCCCTCGATGCCACCCCTCGATGCCATCCCCAGTGCCATCCCCCTGACTCTCCCAGTGCCACCCTCGGTGCCACCCCGGTGTCATCCCCGGTGCCACCCCTCGATGCCACCCCCTGAACCCCCCAGTGCCACCCGCGATGCCACCCCCGTTGCCATCCCCGGTGTCAACCCCCTGACCCCCTCGGTGCCACTCCCCTGACCTCCCCTGACCTCCCCGGTGCCTCCCCGGTGTCATCCCCGGTGCCCCCCCGGTGCCACCCCGGTGCCCCCCCGGTGTCATCCCCGGTGCTACCCCTCGATGCCATCCCCGGTGCCATCCCCCTGACTCCCCCAGTGCCACCCCCCGGTGCCACCCCTGGTGCCACCCTTGTGCCACCCCCTGACCTTCACAGTTCCACCCTCGGTGCCACCCCGGTGCCATCCCCGGTGCCACCCCCTGAACCTCCCGGTGCCATCCCTGGTGCCACCCCCGGTGCCCCCCCGGTGCCACCCCCGGTGCCCGCAGGTGACCTGGCGCTGCTGCTGCGGGCGGGCGCTGCCCCGCGCTCGCTGCTGCTGCTCTCGCTGCTCTCGGCGCTGCTCTCGTGCCTGGGGGCGGGGGCCGGGGTCGCCCTGGGCCGCAGCGGGACCCCCCTGGCCCCGTGGCTGCTCGCGGCCACCGCCGGCGTTTTCCTCTACGTGGCCTTGGCCGACATGGTGAGGGGGGGCTGGGGGGGTCTGGGGGTGTCCGGGGGTCTCACAATGGATTTGGGGGTGTCCGGGGCTCTCACAAGGGGTTTGGGGGTGTCCGAGGGTCTCATAAGGGATGTCCAGGGCTCTCACAATGGATTTGGGGGTGTCTTGGGGGGGTCTCACAATGGATTTGGGGGTGTCCGGGGGGGTCTCACAATGGATTTGGGGGTGTCCGGGGGGGTCTCATGGGGGGTCTGGGGGTGTCCGGGGGGGGTCTCACAATGGATTTGGGGGTGTCCGGGGGGTCTCACAATGGATTTGGGGGTCTCATGGGGGGTTTGGGGGTGTCCGGGGGTCTCACAATGGATTTGGGGGTGTCCGGGGGGGTCTCATGGGGGGTTTGGGGGTATCCGGGGGTCTCACCATGGATTTGGGGGTCTCATGTGGGATTTATGGGTGTCTGGAGGTCTCACAATGGATTTGGGGGTGTCCGGGGGGGTCTCATGTGGAGTTTGGGAGTGTCCGGGGGTCTCACAAGGGATGTCCAGGGCTCTCACAAGGGGTTTGGGGGTGCCCGGGGGGATCTCATGGGGGGTTTGGGGGTGTCCGGAAGTCTCACAATGGATTTGGGGGTGTCCGGGGGGGTCTCACAATGGATTTGGGGGTGTCTGGAGGTCTCAGAAAGGTTCTGGGGGTGTCCGGGGGTCTCACAGAGAGTCTGGGGGTGTCACAGACGGTTTCACAAGGGGTTTGGGGGTGTCTGGGGGTCTCATGGGGGGTTTGGGGGTCTCATGGGGGGTTTGGGGGTGTCCGGGGGGGTCTCATGGGGGGTTTGGGGGTGTCTGGGGGGGTCTCACAATAGATTTGGGGGTCTCACAATGGATTTGGGGGTGTCCGGGGGTGTCATGGAAGGTTTGGAGGTGTCTGGAGGGGTCTCATGTGGGATTTGGGGATGCCCGAGGGTCTCACAAGGGGTTTGGGGGTGCCCGGGGGTCTCACAATGGATTTGGGGGTGTCCGGGGGGGTCTCACAATGAATTTGGGGGTGTCCAGGGGTCTCACAGAGAGTCTGGGGGTGTCACAGACGGTTTCACAAGGGGTTTGGGGGTGTCTGGGGGTCTCATGGGGGGTTTGGGGGTGTCCAGGGGTCTCACAAGGGATGTCCAGGGGGGGCTCACAGAAGGTCTGGCATTGTCCAAGGGTCTCACGTGGGGTTTATGGGTGTCTGAGGGGTCTCACAAGGGGTTTGGGGGTGTCTGGGGGTGTCATGGCGGGTTTGGGGGTGTCCGAGGGGTCTTGCGGGGGGCTTGGGGGTGTCCGAGGGGGGTCTCACAATGGGTTTGGGGGTGTCCGGGGGGTCTCATGTGGGGTTTGAGGGTGCCCGGGGGTCTCACAAGGGATGTCCAGGGCTCTCACAAGGGGTTTGGGGGTGTCTGGAGGTCTCAGAAAGGTTCTGGGGGTGTCCGGGGGTCTCTCTCACAGAGAGTCTGGGGGTGTCACAGACGGTTTCACAAGGGGTTTGGGGGTGTCCGGGGGTCTCACCATGGATTTGGGGGTGTCCCAGGGGTCTCACAGAGGGTTTGGGGGTACCCGGGGGTCTCACGGAGCCCCCCCTGCTCATCCCCAGCTCCCCGAGGTTCTGCGCGGCTCCGCCGAGGGCACCTGGGGCCGTTTCGCGCTGCAGAACGCGGGGTTCCTGCTGGGCGCTGGCATCATGCTGGGCATCGCCCTGGCCGAGGGGCACCTGCGCTCCTGGCTGCAGCCCTGAGGGACCCCGGGACCCCCGGGACCCTCCCCGGGACCCCCGGGAGCACCGGGACCCTCCCCAGGGTTGGATTTTCCCCCTCCTCAAGAAGCCCCCGGGGGATCCGCGGTGCCGGAGCAGCCCCAGGGAGGGGACTCGGGGTCCCCGCGTTGCCCCCCGGGGGTCACGGGCGGCTCCGGGGCTGGCTCCGAACCCCCTGAACCCCAATTTCCCCGGGAGGACCCGAGTTTCCCCGAATTTCCCCGACTTTCCCCGACTTTCCCCGACTTTCCCCGACTTTCCCCGAATTTCCCCGAATGGACCCGAATGGACCCGACTTTTCCCGAATGGACCCGACTTTCCCCGAATTTCCCCGAATGGACCCGAATGGACCCGACTTTTCCCGAATGGACCCGACTTTCCCCGAATTTCCCCGAATGGACCCGAATAGAACCGAATGGACCCGAATAGAACCGAATGGACCCGAATAGAACCGAATGGACCCGAATAGAACCGAATGGACCCGAATGGAACCGAATTTCCTCGACTTTCCCCGAATTTCCCCGACTTTCCCCAACTTTCCCCAAATTTCCCCGAATTTCCCCGAATCCAAACCCTCCTGAACCCCCCCCCTCCCCGAGGAGCTGAGGAAGAGGAAGGACCCCCCCGAGCACGAGGTTGAATAAACAGAATTGAGCCAGAGCTGCAATAAAAAGAGGATTTGGTCACAGTTACAGGGTAGAAATAGAGAAATTCTGAATGGTTTTGCTTTTTTTTTGGGTTTGTTTTGGGGTTTTTTTTCTCCCAGGATTCACTCAGGGGAGTCTGGGACCCCTCAAGGTTTTGGGATCCCTCAAGGTTTTGGGATCCCTCACAATTCTGGGACCCCTCAAGGTTTTGGGACCCCCTCAAGGTTTTGGGACCTCAAGATTCTGGGAGCCCTCACAGTTTTGGGGGCCCTCAAGATTTTGGGACCCCTCAAAGTTCTGCAACCCCTCAAGGTTTTGGGACCCCTCAAGATTCTGGGACACCTCAAGATTCTGTGACCCCCCCCCCCCAAGATTTTGGGGCCCTCTCCAATTTTTGGGACTCCTCAAGACTCTGGGACCCCTCACAATTCTGGGACACCTCAAGGTTTTGGGGCCCTCAAAATTTTGGGACCCCTCAAGATTCTGGGGCCCCTCACAATTCTGGGAGCCCTCAGGGAGATCAGGGACCCCTCAAAGTTCTGGGACCCCTCACAGTTTTGGGATCCCTCAAGGTTCTGGGACCCTTCAAGATTCTGGAACCCCCCAAGATTTTGGGGCCCTCTCAAATTTTTGGGACCCCTCAAGACTCTGGGACCCCTCACAATTCTGGGACACCTTCAAGATTTTGGGACCCCTCAAGGTTTTGGGACCCTCAAAATTTTGGGACCCCTCAAAGTTTTGGGAGCCCTCAAAGTTTTGGGACCCCTCACAATTCTGGGACCCTTCAAGATTTTGGGATCCCTTAAGGTTTTGGGACCCCTCAAGACTTTGGGACCCCTCAAAGTTCTGCAACCCTTCAAGGTTTTGGGACCCCTCAAGATTCTGGGAGCCCTCAAAGTTCTGGGACCCCTGAGGATTTTGGGATCCCTCAAGGTTTTGGGATCCCTCAAGGTTCTGGGACCCTTCAAGATTCTGGAACCCCCCAAGATTTTGGGGCCCTCTCAAATTTTTGGGACTCCTCAAGACTCTGGGACTCCTCAAGGTTTTGGGACCCTTCAAGATTTTTGGACCCCTCAAAGTTCTGCAACCCCTCAAAATTCTGGGACCTCTCAAGATGTTGGGACCCCTCACAATTCTGGGAGCCCTCAGGGAGATCTGGGACCCCTCAAAGTTCTGGGACCCTTCAAGGTTCTGGAACCCCCCCAAGATTTTGGGATCCTTCAAGGTTGAGACCCACCCCAAGATTTTGGGGCTCTCTCAAATTTTTGGGACTCCTCAAGACTCTGGGACCCCTCACAATTCTGGGACCCCTCAAGATTCTGGGACCCCTCAAGGTTTTGGGACCCTTCAAGATTTTGGTACCCCTCAAAGTTTTGGGAGCCCTCCAGATTTTGGGATCCCTCAAGGTTCTGGGACCCCCCAAGATTTTGGGATCCTTCAACGTTCTGGGACTCCTCCGGGAGGTCCAGAACCCCTCAAGATTCTGGGACACCTCAAAGTTCTGGGACCCCTCAAGGTTTTGGGACCTCTCAAATTTTTGGGACCCTTCAAGATTTTGGGACCCCTCAAGATTTTGGGACCCCTCAAGGTTTTGGGACCCCTCAAGATTTTGGGATCCCTCAAGGTTTTGGGACCCCTCCATCCTCTCCCCCCTCTCTTTGCCCATCCCTGACCCATCCTGGAGGTTCATCCCAGGTCAAAACCCCCAAAATTCCTCCAAACCAACCCAGAGCTCCAAAACCCACCAGCTTTTGGTCAAACCATGAAAAATTTGGCTCAGAAAAAGCAAAAAAAGAACCAAGAGGAAGAACCAAAACCCCAGAGGAGCAACAAGAACCCCCCCCAAAAAAAACCCCCCAAAATCACCACAACCCAAACTTTCCATGCGAAGTTTCCTTTATTTATTTATTTTCAAGTTGACAGAGAACAATATCGATAACGACTGGGTCGAGTAAGGCTATTTTCCTTTTTTTTTTTTTAATGATTTTTTTAAAATTTTTTTTTGTTATTTTTTTAAACCCTCTCCCCTCCTCATCTTTTTGTCCCCCCTTGCACGAGAAGAGGAGGAGGAGGAGGAGGAGGACGAGGCCCGGGACGAGACACGGACCAGCACAAGGAGGAGTTGGCTGTACCTGACAGGTGATGATGAGGTTTTTTATTTTTTTTGTATATTTATTATTATTTTTTTTATATTTTTATCTTTTTTTTTTGTATTTTTTTTTTGTTGTTGTCCTGTCGGCATCAAAGGAACATTTATGTGCATAAAATACAGAGGTGCAGCATTGACACGGAGGATATTAAAGACACAGAGTTGCTACAGATGCCTTAGAAATGTTTTTCCCCCCATCCCCTCCAGCCTCACCCCATAATTCCAAATATTTTAGGGCAGCTCCAGAGCTCCCCTCTTGATTTTTTATTTTTTTTTTTTGGGTGAACCTC
The DNA here is from genome assembly GCF_047830755.1 of Zonotrichia albicollis. NCBI lineage: Eukaryota > Metazoa > Chordata > Aves > Passeriformes > Passerellidae > Zonotrichia > Zonotrichia albicollis. The sequence goes on from NC_133851.1 coordinate 1,719,204, forward strand.
GGCTTTTTTTATGATTTTTTAAAATATATTTTGTGGGTTTTTTTTTTTGTTGGATTTTTTAAATTTCCTTTTCGCTGCCGAGCTCAGAAAAATTCCAGCCAGGAGAAGAGGATTGAACAGCTCCTTGTGTCCTTGGAGAAAAAGGAAGAAAAAGGGAAATAAAAGGATAAAATAATAAAAAAAAAGTGAATTTTTGAGGAATCCACGTGTCCGTGCCAGGATGGACAGGAAGGGGTTGGGTTTTTATCCTTTGGTTTCTCACTGAAGGCAAAGGTGGGATCCCACCCCGACATTCCCACCCCACAGAACATCGGGATAAAATCAAGGAATAATAAAAATAAGAATTAAAAAAAATAATAAAATAAAAGAGAAATGGTTCTTTCTGGGGTCTCTGCTTTTGTAGGTTTGGGGTTTTCCTTGTTCCTCCCCGTGCTGGGAATTGGGATCTGCACGGAGCTCCCCAAAAACGGGACCAGAATTCAAAGTGATTCCACATTTTTGGAGATTTTTTTTTTTTTGTGTGGGTTTATTTTATTTTTTTTTTTTGCTTGGCTTTTTAGTGCTATGTTGTTTTTTATTATTCTTAATTTTTTTTTATTTTTTGATCTGTCAGATTTCGGCCCTGGGATGTGATCGGGGGTGGGAAGGTGGGGCTGCTCCTGTGGGATTGGGGAGGGAAAAATGGGAAAAATGAGAGGGGAAAGGGGAAAAGGGGAAAAGGGAAAAAGGGGAAAAAGGGGAAAAATGGGAAGAACGGGAAAAATGAGAGGGGAAAAGGGAAAAGGGGAAAAAGGGGAAAAATGGGAAAAATGAGAGAGGAAAAGGGAAAAGGAAAGGGGAAAGGGGAAAGGAAAGGAAATTTCAAGGAAAGGAAATTTCAAGGAAAGGAAAGGAAATTTCAAGGAAAGGAAATTTCAAGGAAATTTCAAGGAAAGGAAAGGAAATTTCAAGGAAAGGAAATTTCAAGGAAATTTCAAGGAAATTTCAAGGAAAGGAAATTTCAAGGAAAGGAAATTTCAAGGAAAGGAAAGGAAAGGAAATTTCAAGGAAAGGAAATTTCAAGGAAATTTCAAGGAAATTTCAAGGAAAGGAAATTTCAAGGAAATTTCAAGGAAATTTCAAGGAAAGGAAATTTCAAGAAAATTTCAAGGAAATTTCAAGGAAAGGAAATTTCAAGGAAAGGAAATTTCAAGGAAAGGAAAGGAAAGGAAATGAAAGGAAAGGAAAGGAAATTTCAAGGAAATTTCAAGGAAAGGAAATTTCAAGGAAAGGAAATTTCAAGGAAATTTCAAGGATTTCAAGGAAAGGAAAGGAAAGGAAAGGAAAGGAAAGGAAAGGAAAGGAAAGGAAAGGAAAGGAAAGGAAAGGAAAGGAAAGGAAAGGAAAGGAAAGGAAAGGAAAGGAAAGGAAAGGAAAGGAAAGGAAAGGAAAGGAAAGGGGGTGGGAGAGGGAGGGAAAAAGGTGGGAACGGGAATGGAGAAGGGAGAGGAGAGAGGGAAAATGGCGGGAGAGAGGAGGAGAAGGAAAAACAGGAGGGAGAGGAGATGGAAGGGAGAGGGAAGGAAAAGAGGGGAGAGGGGATGGGAAAGGAGGAGGAAGGAGAGAGGGAGGGAATGGGAAAGGAGAGGGAGAGGAGGAGGAAAACGGGTGGGGAAGGGGTGGGAGAGGGACAGGACAGAGGGACAGGACAGAGGGACAGGAGCGGGACAGAGGGATAGGGCTGGAGAAGGCGACAGGAGCGGGACAGGAGGGGACAAGAGAGAGGAATGGGACAGGAACGGGATAAAGGGACAGGAACGGGACAGGAGCAGGACGTGAGGACAGGAGTGGGACAGAGGGACAGAGGGACAGAGGGACAGAGGGACACAGGGACAGAGGGACACAGGGACACAGGGACAGAGGGACACAGGGACAGAGGGACACAGGGACACAGGGACAGAGGGACACGCTTCCCTACCAACCCGAAATCCCCGGCAGCAGCGGCCCCAGGGCTGTCCCTGGGCTGTCCCGGGATATCCCGGGAGTGTCCCCAGCTTATCCCGAGCTATCCCAGCTTAGCCCAGGCTGTCCCCAAACTGTCCCTGGGCTGTCCCGGGATATCCCAGCTTAGCCCAGGCTGTCCCCAAACTGTCCCTGGGCTGTCCCAGGTTATCCTGGGTTGTCCCCAGACTGTCCCCAGGTTGTCTCTGCCTATCCCGGGCTAACCCAGACTGTCCCCAGGCTGTCCCAGGGTTGTCCCCCATTGTCCCCAGGTTATCCCAGGCTGTCCCCAGGCTGTCCCCAAACTGTCCCTGGGCTATCCCGGGTTATCCTGGGTTGTCCCCAAGCTGTCCCCAAGCTGTCCCCAGGCTATCTCAGACTATCCTGGGTTGTCCCCAAGCTGTCCCCAGGCTAACCCGAGCTATCCCAGGGCTAGCCCAGGTTACCCCAGGCTGTCCCTGTCTATCCCAGGCTATCCTGGAGTTGTCCTGGACTGTCCCCAGGTTGTCCCCAGCTGTCCCAGGCTGTCTCTGTCTATCCCAGGCTATCCCGGGGTTGTCCTGGACTGTCCCCAAGCTGTCCCCAGCTGTCCCAGGCTGTCTCTGTCTATCCCAGGCTATCCTGGGATGTCCCCAAGCTGTCCCCGTTTTGTCCCTGGGATGTCCCCAAGTTATCCTGGGCTGTTCCCAACTGTCCCCGTTCTGTCCCTGGGCTATCCCAGGCTGTCCCCAGTTTATCCTGGGTTATCCCGGGCTGTCCCCAACTGTTCCTGTTTTGTCCCTGGGTTATCCTGGGCTGTCCCCGTGCTGTCCCCAACTGTCCCCGGGTTATCCCGGGCTATCCCAGGCTGTCCCCAGCTGTCCCCGTTTTGTCCTTGGGCTATTCCGGGCTGTCCCCAGGTTATCCTGGGTTATCCCGGGGCTGTCCCCAGGTTATCCCGGGCTATCCCAGGCTGTCCCCAAGCTGTCCCCATTTTGTCCCTGGGCTGTCCCAGGCTGTCCCCAACTGTCCCCGGGTTATCCTGGGCTATCCTGGGCTATCCTGGGCTGTCCCTGGGTTATCCTGGGCTATCCCGGGCTGTCCCCAACTGTCCCCATTTTGTCCCTGGGTTATCCTGGGCTGTCCCCAACTGTCCCCAACTGTCCCTGTTTTGTCCCTGGGCTATCCTGGGCTGTCCTCGGGTTATCCTGGGTTATCCTGGGATGTCCCCGTGCTGTCCCCAACTGTCCCTGGGCTATCCTGGGATGTCCCCAAGTTGTCCTGGGCTATCCTGGGATGTCCCCGTGCTGTACCCAAGCTGTCCCAGGCTGTCCCCAGGTTATCCTGGGCTGTCCTGGGATGTCCCCGGGTTATCCTGGGCTATCCCGGGCTGTCCCCAACTGTCCCTGTTTTGTCCCTGGGCTACCTTGGGATGTCCCCAAGCTGTCCCCGATTTGTCCCTGGGCTATCCCGGGATGTCCCCAGGTTATCCTGGGTTATCCTGGGCTATCCCAGGCTGTCCCCAACTGTCCCCAAGCTGTCCCCGTTCTGTCCCTGGGCTATCCCAGGCTGTCCCCAGGTTATCCTGGGCTATCCCGGGCTGTCCCCAACTGTCCCCATCCGTCCCCAACTGTCCCCACCTGTCCCCATCCGTCCCAGCCGTCCCGGTACATTCAGTGTTTGTCGCAGGGTCTATGGCTCAGGGGGCGGCGCCCCTCGCTCGGGCAGTGCAAAATCACCCGGGGACTCTGAAATGTCCATTTTGTGTGATTTTTTTTTTTTTGTTATTTTTGTGCTGTTGGATTCTTTTTTTTTTTTTAATTTTTTAAAATTTCCATCTTTTTTAGCTTTTTTTTTTAACAACATTTTTCATTTTTTTCTCTCTCTCTCTCTCTCTCTCTCAACCACAACTTCCCTTTGTCCATTCATTCCTAAAAACGAAATTTTTTTTTGTATTTTTTTTCTCACTTTTTTTTCATCTTTTTTTTTTTTTGAAATTCCAACTGAAAAAATAAAGCCAAAGACACTCTCACCTCCCTCTTGCTGCTCTCTATCCCGTGGGATGCTAAAGGGAAATTCAGACTCATTTAACAAAAGTGCTTATTTACTTGAAGCAAGTGCTTTGGACCAAAGGGCGGGAGAGAAACTTCCATTTTTTTTAGGTTTTTTAATGTTATTTTTTTTCAGGAAAAAGGAATCTGAGCGTTCCAAACCAATCAATGGGATGAAAGCGAAATAAATTTTGTTGGCTTTGGCATAAAAGGGATGGAAAAAAATTTGGGATTTTTAAAGGGGGGAAAGGGCAGCGGAAGTTTCCCTCCATCCCTTTTTTAAATTTTTTTTGTATTTTTTTTTTGTGGTTTTTTAAAATCTTTTTTTTAAACAAGCACCGGGTGGGGGGGGGGGGGGAAAACCATCACCAAAAAAAAAAAAAAATTAAAAAAAAATTAATTAATTTAAAAAAAAAAAAATCATCCGATCTCGTTTAGCAAAATAAACGCAATTCATTAATTAATTCTTACCAAACACTTTGATTATTACTTAAATTGTCAAGCTGTGCTGTTCGACAAGAATGATACAGAATTAAAGGAGAACAAGACGGGGACACCCCAAAAATAAAAGGCCACAAAATTTTCCCCCTTTTTTTTTCCCCACCCTTTCCCCCCTCTCCCCTCTGGATGCGCTGCTGGAACCTCCTTTCCTTTAATAATTATAATTATTAATTAATAATAATAATGATTATCATTACTAATTAATATTTTAAAATATTATTTTAATTTTTTTTAATTTTCAAGGGGTGGGGAAGCCCTTTTTGGAGGTGGCTTTGATTGTCTCTGAGCAGAGGTGACACTTTGGGGACAAGGCCAGCAGGGAGTAAAAAATAAATCATAAAAAATCAAATTATTACCGAGAAAATAATGGTAGAAATAAGAAAAGTAGAATTTTTCATGTGCTGGTTAAAAAAGGGGATGGGGAAAAATCCTCTCCTTGCCATGGGGAAACCAAAGGAGGGCAGGGATGGAAATGGGAAAATTGCCAGCCTGGAAATGTGGGAATTTGATAAAAAATCCCAAAAAATCACCTAAAAATCCTTCAAAAAATCCTCAAAAAAATCGTCCAAAAAATCCTCCAAAAATACAAAAAAATCACCCAAAAAATCCTCAAAACATCCTCAAAAAAATCCTCTAAAAATCCAAAAAAATTCTCCAAAAATCCTCAAAAAATCAAAAAAATCCCAAAAACATCTCTCAAAAAATCCCTCAAAAAAAAAAAAACCCAAAAATCCTCCAAAAATCCTCAAAAAAATCCTCCAAAAATGCCTCCAAAAATAAAAAAAATCCTCAGAAAATCCTCCAAAAAATCCTCAAAAAATCCTCCAAAAATCAAAAAAAATCACCCAAAAATCCTCCAAAAAATCCTCAAAAAAATCCTCCAAAAATGCCTCCAAAAATTCAAAAAAATCACCCAAAAATCCTCAAAAAAATCCTCAAAAAAATCCTCCAAAAATAAAAAAGATCCCAAAAAAATCCTCAAAAAAATCCCAAAAAATCTCTCAAAAAATCCCTCAAAAAAAAAAAATCACCCAAAAATCCTCCAAAAAATCCTCAAAAAATCCTCCAAAAATGCCTCCAAAAAAAAAAAAAAAAAATCCCAAAAACATCTCTCAAAAAATCCCTCAAAAAATAAAAAAAAAAAAAAATTAAAAAAATCCCTCAAAAAATCCCCAAATCCTGGGAGTTTTCAGGGATTTTAAGGAATTTTTGTTGGGAAAAAGCTGCAGGAAAATGTAAACATTTCTCTCTGCTTTTGTGGTTTTTAAATTAATTTTTTTCCAGTTCTTCTCTGTAGAATATTGAAAAGGGTCTTGGCAAAAAACAAGGGAAAATAGGTTTTAAAAATAAAGGAAAAAACGTAAAAAAGGTTCCAAAAAAGGAGGAAATGTTGTGAGAAAAGGAAAAGGAGATTTCAATAAAAGGGAAAAAAAAGGAAAATTATTTTTAAAAATAAAAAGGAAAAAGATTTTCCCAAAAATAAAGGGAAAATATTTTCTAAAATAAGGAAAAGAGATTAAAAAAAAAAAGAAGAGAAAAGGATCTAAAATAAGGGAAAGAATCGTTCAAAAAAAAGGAAAAATATTTTCACAAAAAGGGAAAAAATTCAAAAAAAAAGGAAAAATATTTAAAAAGGAAAATATTTAAAAAAAAGGAAAATTATTTTTCAAAGATAAGGATTTTCCAAAAAAACAAAAAGGAAAAATATTTCCAAAAAAATGGGAAAATGATGTTCTGAAAAAAGGAAAAAAATATTTGAAAAGAAGGAAAAAATTCTATTAAAGGAGGAAAAAATTATTTGAAAAGAAGGAAAAAATTCTTTGAAAAAAGGGAAAGGATTTTCAAGAAAAAAGAGATTTTTTTGTGATTTTTTTGTGATTTTTTTGTGATTTTTTGTGATTTTTTTGTGATTTTTTGGTGATTTTTTTGTGATTTTTTTGTGGTTTTTTGATTCAAGTTTCGAGTTCATTCTGGTTCGGAGCTGAGGTATCCGGTGCAAAAAAAGGGGCAAAATTTCCTTTTGGGAATTGGGGATTTTATCCCAAAAAAAAAGAGAAAATTCCTCAAATTCTGCCCCTCTCAAGTGCCTGGAGCTCCCCCAGGGTGGATTTTTCTGAGCCCTGAAGGAAAAATGTGCTTTTCACCCAAAGGCCAAGACTGAAAATTTCATATTTGGTTTGAAAAAGTTTGGCTTTGGTTCAAAAAAATAAAATGAAAATTTAAAAAAAAATTAAAAAATTAAAATTAAAATGAAATAAAAAATTTAAAATAAAATAAAAATAAAATAAAATTTATAAAATAAAAGAAATAAAATAAAAATAAAATAAAAATAAATTAAAAATAAAATAAAATTTAACAAATAAAAGAAATAAAATAAAAATAAAATAAAATAAATAAATAAAAATAAATTAAAAATAAAATAAAATTTAACAAATAAAAGAAATAAAATAAAAATAAAATTAAAATTAAATTAAATTAAAATAAAAATATAAAAACAAAACAAAACAAAATAAAAATTAAAACAAAATAAAATAAAATAAAAATAAAATAATATAAAAAAACTAAAATAAAATAAAAATAAAATTAAAAATAAAATAAAATTAAAAAATAAAATAAATAAAATAAAAATAAGAATAAAATTAAATTAAAATAAAAATAAAACAAAATCAAAATCAAAATAAAAAATAAAATAAAATAAAATAAAATTAAAAATAAAATAAAATAAAATTTAAAAAAATTAAAATAAAAAAATAAAAATAAAACAAAAAAAAATTAAATAAAAATACAAAATAAAAATAAAAAAAAATAAAAGAAAAGAAAAATTTTAAAAATAAAAATAAAAATATTAGAAAAAAGGAACAGTGCTAGGAGATCCCCCCAAACCCTCATCTCCAAAAAGGAAAGAAAAAAGCAACAAAAAACTCGAATTTTGGTACAGAAATGCCCTTTTTCTATGGGGTGAGGAGCTTGGAAATTCCCAAATTTCCCCAAATTTCTGGAATTTTGCTGCTCCTTCCTTTGCATCCCCTCTTTGGCTTGAACAGATTGGTGGGAAGGAGGGAAAAATTTTCTTTTTTGATGTTGTTCCAGTAATTCAGAAGGGAAAAAAAATAACAAAAAAAAACCCCAAAGTGCAAAATTCTCAAATGCTTCGAACCTGCAGCATAACCAGGATTTGCAAACAAATGAAAATTCAAATAAAAAATGAGAAAAAAACCCCCAAAAAAAACAAAGATCTCGCTCAAATCCACAAAATCTGCTCAAAAAAAACCCCAAAAAATCAACATAAAGTTGTGATAAAAGACTTGCAAGTGCATTTGTTTCTTTAGGAAAGGTTAAAATGTTGAATTTGAATTTTTTTTAATGGGTTTTGTTGGTTTTTTAAAGGTAAATGCTTGTTTTTTTATAAATAATTAATTTTTTTTGTAAGGAAAAATAAACAATCAACCAACATTGATTCTCTCATGATCACGCAAATCAAAAGGGGAAAAAAAAGTGATTTTTAAGAGGTGAGAAATTGGTAAAAACACCAAAAAAAAATCCCAAAAAAATGAAAAATCAACAGAATCCCTAAAGTGCCTGGTGTGGGGAGGAGGCTCCAGTGGGGCACCCATTGAATTTTCCCTAAAATTCCCTAAAATTCCCTAAAATTCAGCTGCCAGAGGGATTTTAGTGTGCCAGGTACAGTAGATTTGGGTTTTTTTCAAGTGTTATTTTTTGGGGGTTTGAGGTGAGGAGAGGAGAGGAAAGGGGAGATTTTCCCACCCCAAAATCCCCCCAAAAATTCCCCAAATTTCTGGCCAAGAGTTCGGGGTTGTTTTGTGCGATCCCAAGGGGGTGGAAATTCCTGGAGGAAGCGAAATGAAAAGGAAAAATGAGAATTTGTTCCATTGGGAAGGGAAGAAAAATTTGAGAAGAAAATAAAAAAAAATTTGGGAAGGAAATAAAAAAATTTGGGAAGGGAATAAAAAAATTTGGGAAGGAAATAAAAATTTAGGAAGGAAACGGAAAGATCAGGAATGAAACATTGGGAAGGAAACATTGGGAAGGAAACAAAAATATTGGGAATAAAACAAAAACTTTGGGAAGGAAATGTTGGGAATGAAACAAAAATATTGGGAATTAAACAAAAATATTGGGAAGGAAACACCAGGAATGAAACAAAAATAAAAGGGAATTAAACAAAAATATTGGGAAGGAAACACCAGGAATGAAACAAAAATAAAAGGGAATTAAACAGTAACAAAGGGAATGAAACAAAAATATTGAGAGCGAAACAAAAATCCAGGGAAGGAAACAAAAATATTGGGAATGAAACAAAGATGCCACGAGGGAAACAAGAATGCAGCGAGGATTCTTGTTGAATTTTCCAACCCTGAAGGGAAAAATTCAACAGAAGCTGATTTGTGCCAACCTAAATCCTGCCCTTTCCATGCCAGGGGTCGTGCCAGGCCAAATCCTGCCAGCCCAAATCCTGCCCTTTCCATGCCAGGGGTGTGCCAGGCCAAATCCTGCCAGCCAAGGAGGGTTGGGAAGGTGCCAGGAATGTGCCAACCCAAATCGTGCCAGGCCAAATCCTGCCCTTTTTATGCCAGGGATGTGCCAGGCCAAATCCTGCCAGCCCAAATCCTGCCCTTTTTATGCCAGGGATGTGCCAGGCCAAATCCTGCCCTTTTCATGCCAGGAGTGTGCCAGGCCAAATCCTGTTCTTTCCACCTCCTGCCATCCAGGTTGGGCACAGGGAATGGGACTGGGGATGTGCCAACCCAAATCGTGCCAGCCCAAATCCTGCCCTTTTCATGCCAGAGGTGTGCCAGGCCAAATCCTGCCAACCCAAATCCTGCCCTTTTCATGCCAGGGATGTGCCAGGCCAAATCCTGTTCTTTCCACCTCCTGCCATCCAGGCTGGGCACAGGGAATGGGACTGGGGATGTGCCAACCCAAATCCTGCCCTTTCCACCCCCTGCCATCCAGTTTGGGCACAGGGACCGAGCCTGGCACCGCTGTGACCCCACTGGAACCACACAAATCCCGAACTCTCGGCCTCACCCTCACCCACCCCGCGCTGGGCCCGCCCGGTCTTGTTCTCCTTTAAAGTGCCCTATATTTATAGAATTTCTAAATAAATAGAATAAAGATATCGGGTCACCCGTGGTCGGGGGAGGAGGGAGGAGGAGGAGGAGGTCACTCCGAGTAGCAGCCGTCCAGGCCGATGGCGCTGTGGCGTTCCTTGGAGTAGGGGCAGGACGAGCCGTTCGGGAGGGCCCCGCACGCCGGCACCGGCACCGGGAGGGCCCCGCGGGCCGGCACCGGGAGGGCCCCGCACGCCGGTACCGGGAGGGCCCCGCAAGCCGGCACCGGCACCGGGAGGGCCCCGCAGGCCGCCGTCGCCGCCGCCTTGGCCGCGATGCCGCAGTTCGTGAGGAGGCTGAGGCTGAAGGAGCCGAGCGCGTCCTTGGGCGGGAAAGGCTTCATGGTGGAGAGGATCAGTGCCAGGCAGTCGGCAACGTCCTTGTTGGGGGCGCACGCCAGGGCTGGGGTGTGACCTGAGGAACACACGGAGCCGTGAGGGGTGAGCAGGGTGTGGGGTGACGTGTGGGGTGTGGGTTTGTGGGGCTGTGGGGTCACAGGATGAGGTTTGGGGTTCTGGGGTGTGACCTGAGGGAACCAGGCAGCCATGAGGGGTGAGCGGTGAGGGGGGTGAGGGAGCCGTGAGGGGTGAGCGGTGTGAGGGTAAAATGTGGGATTCTCTGGGGGTGTGGGATTCTGGGGTTGAGGGATGAGGTGTGGGATTAGGGGATTGTAGGGGTGTGGGGTTGTGGGGTGTGGGGTTCTGAAAGGCTCCATGGTGGAGAGGATCAGTGCCAGGCAGTCGGCAATGTCCTTGTTGGGGGCGCACGCCAGGGCTGGGGTGTGACCTGAGGGAACCAGGCAGCCATGAGGGATGTGAGGGTGTGGGATGGGGGTTTTTTGTGGGGTTTTGTGGGGCTGTGGGGTCACAGGATGAGGTGTGGGGTTCTGGGGTATGACCTGAGGGAACCAGGCAGCCATGAGGGGTGAGCGGTGAGGGAGCTGTGAGGGAGCCGTGAGGGGTGAGGGGTGAGGGAGCTGTGAGAGGTGAGCGGTGTGAGGGGGTGAGGTGTGGGGTTTTGGGGGTGTGGGGTCATGGAATGGGGTGTAGGATTGGGGGATTGTGGGGGTATAAAACTGGGGAGTTGTGGGGTGTGGGGTTCTGAAAGGCTTCATGGCGGAGAGGATCAGTGCCAGGCAGTCGGCAACGTCCTCGTTGGGGGCGCACGCCAGGGCTGGGGTGTGACCTGAGGGACACACGGAGGTGTGAGGGATGAGCAGGGTGTGGGGTGAGGTGTGGGGTGTGAGGGGTTGTGGGGCTGTGGGGTCACAGGATGAGGTTTGGGGTTCTGGGGTGTGACCTGAGGGAACCAGGCAGCCATGAGGGGTGAGCGGTGAGGGAGCTGTGAGGGAGCCGTGAGGGGTGAGGGGTGAGGGAGCTGTGAGAGGTGAGCGGTGTGAGGGCGTGAGGTGTGGGGTTTTGAGGGTGTGGAGTTGTGGGGATGTAAAGTAATGCAATGGGGTGTAGGACTGGGGGATTGTGGGGTTCTGAAAAGGCTTCATGGTGGAGAGGATCAGTGCCAGGCAGTCGGCAATGTCCTTGCAGGGGGCGCACGCCAGAGCTGGGGTGTGACCTGAGGGAACCGGGGAGCCATGAGGGGTGTGAGGGTGTGGGATGGGGTTTTTTTGTGGGGTTTTGTGGGGCTGTGGGGTCACAGGATGAGGTGCGGGGTTCTGGGGTATGACCTGAGGGAACCAGGCAGCCATGAGGGGTGAGCGGTGAGGGGGGTGAGGGAGCTGTGAGGGGTGAGCGGTGTGAGGGTGAGGTGTGGGGTTCTGGGGGTGTGGAGTCATGGAATGGGGTGTAATACTGGGGGATTCTGGGGTTCTGAAAAGGCTTCATGGTGGAGAGGATCAGTGCCAGGCAGTCGGCAACGTCCTTGTTGGGGGCGCACGCCAGGGCTGGGGTGTGACCTGAGGGACACACGGAGGTGTGAGGGGTGAGCGGGGTGTGGGGTGAGGTGTGGGGTGTGAGGGGTTGTGGGGCTGTGGGGTCACAGGATGAGGTTTGGCGTTCTGGGGTGTGACCTGAGGGAACCAGGGAGCCATGAGGGGTGTGAGGGTGTGGGGTGAGGTGTGGGGTGTGAGGGTGTGGGGTTCTGGAATTGTGGGGTTTTGTGGGGCTGTGGGATCACAGGATGAGGTCTGGGGTTCTGGGGTGTGGCCTGAGGGAACCAGGCAGCCATGAGGGGTGAGCGGTGAGGGCGGTGAGGGAGCCGTGAGGGGTGAGGGAGCTGTGAGAGGTGAGCGGTGTCAAGGGGTGAGGTGTGGGGTTTTGGGGGTGTGGAGTTGTGGGGATGTAAAGTAATGGAATGGGGTGTAGGACTGGGGGATTGTGGGGTTCTGAAAGGCTCCATGGTGGAGAGGATCAGTGCCAGGCAGTCGGCAACGTCCTTGTTGGGGGCGCACGCCAGGGCTGGGGTGTGACCTGAGGGACACAGGGAGGTGTGAGGGATGAGCAGGTTGTGGGGTGAGGTGTGGGGTGTGAGGGGTTGTGGGGCTGTGGGGTCACAGGATGAGGTGTGGGGTTCTGGGGTGTGAGCTGAGGGAACCAGGCAGCCGTGAGGGGTGAGCGGTGAGGGGGGTGAGGGAGCCGTGAGGGGTGAGCGGTGTGAGGGTAAGATGTGGGATTCTGGGGGTGTGGGATTCTGGGGTTGAGGGATGAGGTGTGGGATTAGGGGATTGTAGGGGTGTGGAGTTGTGGGGTGTGGGGTTCTGAAAGGCTCCATGGTGGAGACGATCAGTGCCAGGCAGTCGGCAACGTCCTTGTTGGGGGCGCACGCCAGGGCTGGGGTGTGACCTGAGGGAACCAGGCAGCCATGAGGGGGTGAGTGGGGTGTGGGGTGAGGTGTGGGGTGTGAGGGTGTGGGGTTTCTGGGACTGTGGCTTTGTGGGGCTGTGGGGTCACAGGATGAGGTCTGGGGTTCTGGGGTGTGACCTGGGGGAACCATGCAGCCATGAGGGGTGTGAGGGTGTGGGGTTCTGGGACTGTGGGTTTGTGGGGCTGTGGGGTCACAGGATGAGGTGTGGCGGGTTGTGGGATGGGGTGTGAGTTTCTGAGGGTGTGGGGTTGTGGGGTTCTGGGGTATGGGATGTGGTGAGGGAGGATGTTCTGGGGGGCTGTGGCTGAGCACTCCCCGGGCTCTGGGCCCTCCTCAGGATGGCTGCAGCCCCACAGGAGCCCCGGGGCACACACATTCTCACACTCACACACCCACACTCACACTGACACACTCACACTCACACTCACCCTCACCTTCTTCATCCACAGCCAGCACGGTGGCCCCGCGGCTGAGCAGGGCCTGCACCACCGAGGCCAGGCCGTTCCGCGCCGCGATGTGCAGCGGCCTGGGGAGGGGGAAAATATCATTACAGCCCCTAAATCCCACCCTAAAACCCACCTTAAAATCCACCCTAAATCCCACCCCAAAATCCTACCCTGAAATCCCACCACAAAACTTCACCACAAAATCCTGCCCCAAAGCCTCACCCCAAAACCCCACAGAACACCCCGTGCCAAAATCTTTGAGTGATTTCAAGGGTGGGCTCATGGTCTGCCTGTTCACACTTCCCAGCGTTCCCCCATTCCCCCATTCCCAGTTCCTCCATTCCCATTTCCTCCCATTCCCCATTTCCCTCCCCCATTCTCAGTTCCCCTATTCCCATTTCCTCCCATTCCCATTTTCTCCCCCATTCCCCCATTCCCAGTTCCCCTATTCTCATTTCCTCCCATTCCCCATTTCCCTCCCCCATTCCCATTTTCCTGCATTCCCATTTTCTCCCCCATTCCCCATTTCCCCCCATTCCCAGTTCCTCCACTCCCATTTCCTCCCATTCCCCATTTTTCCCCCCATTCCCATTTTCCCTCATTCCCATTTTCTCCCCCATTCCCACATTCCCAGTTCCCCCATTCCCATTTCCTCCCATTCCCCATTTCCCCCCCATTCCCATTTTCCCTCCCATTCCCATTTTCCCTCATTCCCATTTTCTCCCCCATTCCCACATTCCCAGTTCCCCCATTCCCATTTCCTCCCATTCCCCATTTTTTCCCCCATTCCCATTTTCCCTCATTCCCATTTTCTCCCCCATTCCCCATTCCCACATTCCCAGTTCCCCCATTCCCATTTTCCTTCATTCCCATTTCCTCCCATTCCCCATTTTTCTCCCCATTCCCAGTTCCCCCATTTCCATTTCCTCTCATTCCCCATTTCCCTCCCCCATTCCCGGTTTCCCTCATTCCCATTTTCTCCCCCATTCCCATTTCCTCCCATTCCCCATTTTTCCCCCCATTCCCATTTTCTCCCCCATTCCCCATTTTCCCCCCATTCCCAGTTTCCCTCATTCCCATTTTCTCCCCCATTCCCACATTCCCAGTTCCCCCATTCCCATTTTCTCCCCCATTCCCACATTCTCAGTTCCGCCATTCCCATTTCCCCCATTCCCCATTTCCCCCCATTCCCAGTTCCCCCATTCCCATTTCCTCCCATTCCCCATTTCCCACCCCCATTCCCAGTTTCCTTCATTCCCATTTTCTCCCCCATTTCCCCCCCATTCTCAGTTCCCCCATTCCCCGTTCCCCCCATTTTCCCCCTCATTCCCAGTCCTCCCATTTTCCCCCTCATTCCCAGTCCCCCCAGTTTGCCCAGTTTGCCCAGTTTGCCAGCTGTGCACTCACATCTGCAGAGCACTGTTACTTGCATTGATAAGGCCAAGGTCTTGGGTTTCCCCCAGGATCAACAAGGCACACTTTTCATGGCCCTGGGGACACACGGGGACATTGAGGGCAGGAGAACCCTCCCTGAACTGTCCTGCTCCCCCAGGTCACCCCCTGGCACCTGCTGGCCCTCCTTGGCGTGGACACAGTGACCACCAGGCTCTGGGTGCCATCAAGGCTTGGACAAAGTGACCACAAGCCTGTGGTTGCCATCATGGGTTGGGAGTGACCACCATGCCTTGGACAAAGTCACCACCATGGGTTGGACCAAGTGACCACCATGGAATGGACAAAGTGACCACCATTGGCTGGACAAGGTGACCACAAAGCTCTGGTTGCCACCATGGCTTGGACAAAGGGACCACCATGGAATGGACAAGGTGACCACAAGCATCTGGTTGCCACCATGGGTGGGACAAAGTGACCACCATGGGTTGGACAAAGTGACCACCATGGCTTGGACCAAGTGACCACCAGGCTCTGGTTGCCACCGTGGCTTGGACAAAGTGACCACCATGGGTTGGGAGAGACCACCATGGAATGGAAAAAGTGACCACAATGGCTTGGACAAAGTGACCACCATGGAATGGACAAGGTGACCACAAGCATCTGGTTGCCACCATGGGTGGGACAAAGTGACCACCATGGGTTGGACAAAGTGACCACCACAGGTTGGACAAAGTGACCACCACAGGTTGGACAAAGTGACCACTGCAGGTTGGACAAAATGACCACAAACCTCTGTTTGCCACCATGGCTTGGACAAAGTGACCACAAGCCTTTGGTTGCCACCATGGCTTGGACAAAGTGACCACCACAGGTTGGACAAGGTGACCACAAACCTCTGGTTGCCACCATGGGTTGGACAAAGTGACCACCATGGGTCGGACAAAGTGATCACCATGGGTTGGGAGTGACCACCATAGAATGGACAAAGTGACCACCATGGGTTGGACAAATTGACCACCATGGCTTGGACCAAGTGACCACCAGGCTCTGGTTGCCACCGTGGCTTGGACAAAGTGACCACCATGGGTTGGGAGAGACCACCATGGAATGGAAAAAGTGACCACAATGGCTTGGACAAAGTGACAACCATGGAATGGACAAAGTGACCACCATGGCTTGGACCAAGTGACCACCATGGCTTGGACAAAGTGACCACCATGGGTTGGGAGTGATCATCATGGCTTGGACCAAGTGACCACCATGGGTTGGACCTAGTGACCACCATGGGCTGGACAAGGTGACCACCAGGCTCTGGTTGCCACCATGGCTTGGGAGTGACCACCACGGGTTGGACAAAGTGACCACCATGGGTTGGAGAAAGTGACCACTGCAGGTTGGACAAAATGACCACAAGGCTCTGGTTGCCACCATGGCTTGGACAAAGTGACCACCACAGGTTGGACAAGGTGACCACAAACCTCTGGTTGCCACCATGGGTTGGACAAAGTGACCACCATGGGTTGGACAAATTGACCACCATGGCTTGGACCAAGTGACCACCAGGCTCTGGTTGCCACCGTGGCTTGGACAAAGTGACCACCATGGGTTGGGAGAGACCACCATGGAATGGAAAAAGTGACCACAATGGCTTGGACAAAGTGACCACCATGGAATGGACAAGGTGACCACAAGCATCTGGTTGCCACCATGGGTGGGACAAAGTGACCACCATGGGTTGGACAAAGTGACCACCACAGGTTGGACAAAGTGACCACTGCAGGTTGGACAAAATGACCACAAACCTCTGTTTGCCACCATGGCTTGGACAAAGTGACCACAAGCCTTTGGTTGCCACCATGGAATGGACAAAGTGACCACCACAGGTTGGACAAGGTGACCACAAACCTCTGGTTGCCACCATGGGTTGGACAAAGTGACCACCATGGGTCGGACAAAGTGATCACCATGGGTTGGGAGTGACCACCACAGAATGGACAAAGTGACCACCATGGGTTGGACAAATTGACCACCATGGCTTGGACCAAGTGACCACCAGGCTCTGGTTGCCACCGTGGCTTGGACAAAGTGACCACCATGGGTTGGGAGAGACCACCATGGAATGGAAAAAGTGACCACAATGGCTTGGACAAAGTGACCACCATGGAATGGACAAAGTGACCACCATGGCTTGGACCAAGTGACCACCATGGCTTGGACAAAGTGACCACCATGGGTTGGGAGTGATCATCATGGCTTGGACCAAGTGACCACCATGGGTTGGACCTAGTGACCACCATGGGCTGGACAAGGTGACCACCAGGCTCTGGTTGCCACCATGGCTTGGGAGTGACCACCACGGGTTGGACAAAGTGACCACCATGGGTTGGACAAATTGACCACCATGGCTTGGACCAAGTGACCACCAGGCTCTGGTTGCCACCGTGGCTTGGACAAAGTGACCACCATGGGTTGGGAGAGACCACCATGGAATGGACAAAGTGACCACCATGGGTTGGGAGTGATCATCATGGCTTGGACAAAGTGACCACAAGCCTTTGGTTGCCACCATGGCTTGGACCAAGTGACCACCATGGGCTGGACAAGGTGACCACAAGGCTCTGGTTTCCACCATGGGTGGGACAAAGTGACCACCATGGATTGGGAGTGATCATCATGGCTCGGACCAAGTGACCACAAGGCTCTGGTTGCCACCATGGCTTGGACAAAGTGACCACCATGGCTTGGACCAAGTGACCACCATGGCTTGGATAAAGTGACCACCATGGAATGGACAAAGTGACCACCACGGGTTGGACCAAGTGACCACCAGGCTCTGGGTGCCACCATGGGTTGGCAGTGACCACCATGGGTCGGACAAAGTGACCACCACGGTCAGACAAAGTGACCACCATGGGTTGGGAGTGATCATCATGGCTTGGACCAAGTGACCACCATGGGTTGGACAAAGTGACCACCACAGGTTGGATCAAGTGACCACAAACCTCTGGTTGCCACCATGGGTTGGACAAAGTGACCACCATGGGTAGGACAAAGTGATCACCATGGGTTGGGAGTGACCACCATGGGTTGGACAAAGTGACCACCATGGGTTGGACAAATTGACCACCATGGCTTGGACCAAGTGACCACCAGGCTCTGGTTGCCACCGTGGCTTGGACAAAGTGACCACAAGCCTTTGGTTGCCACCATGGCTTGGACCAAGTGACCACCATGGGCTGGACAAGGTGACCACAAGGCTCTGGTTTCCACCATGGGTGGGACAAAGTGACCACCATGGCTTGGACCAAGTGACCACCATGGGTGGGACAAAGTGACCACCACGGGTCGGACAAAGTGACCACCATGGGTTGGGAGTGATCATCATGGCTTGGACCAAGTGACCACCATGGAATGGAGAAAGTGACCACCATTGGCTGGACAAGGTGAACACAAGGCTCTGGTTGCCACCATGGCTTGAGAGTGACCACCATGGGTTGGACAAAGTGACCACCAGAGTTTGGATCAAGTGACCACAAGCATCTGGTTGCCACCATGGAATGGACAAAGTGACCACAAGCCTTTGGTTGCCACCATGGCTTGGACCAAGTGACCACCATGGCTTGGACAAAGTGACCACCATGGGCTGGACAAGGTGACCACAAGGCTCTGGTTTCCACCATGGGTGGGACAAAGTGACCACCATGGCTTGGACCAAGTGACCACCATGGATTGGACAAAGTGACCACCACGGGTCAGACAAAGTGACCACCATGGGTTGGGAGTGATCATCATGGCTTGGACCAAGTGACCACCATGGGCTGGACCAAGTGACCACCATGGAATGGACAAAGTGACCACCATGGGCTGGACAAGGTGACCACAAGGCTCTGGTTGCCACCATGGCTTGGGAGTGACCACCATGGGTTGGACAAAGTGACCACCATGGCTTGGGAGTGACCACCATGGGTTGGCAGTGACCACCACGGGTTGGACCAAGTGACCACCAGGCTCTGGGTGCCACCATGGGTGGGACAAAGTGACCACCACAGGTTGGACCAAGTGACCACCAGGCTCTGGGTGCCACCACGGCCTGGGAGGACACCCAGGTGCCCCAGAGGTGCCCCCATGCCAGCCCCATGCCCACCTTGCTGCAGGCCAGGTGAAGAGCCGTGTTCTTGTTGACATCCAGCACAGTAATATTTGCTTTTGCTTGGAACAGCAGGAACTCTGCAAGGAGGAGGAGGAGGAGGAGGAGAAGAACTGGTGAGGAAGAGGCAAAAAATGTCCCCAGGGCCTGCCAGGAGAGGGGACAGCTCTGGGAGGAGCAGCACCCTGATGCCTCAGGTTTTTATCGATATTTTTATATTTTATATATATTTATTTTATATAAATATAAAATTTATATTAAATATAATATAATTATATATTATATATATTATAATTAAATATAATATATTAAATATAATATACTGCTTTAGGCTGTAGTTGTGAGATTCATGGTGTGGTGACTCAGGTTTTTATAGATATATATATATATTTTATATATTATATATATATATTATATATTATATGTTATATACTTTATCAATAATATATATTTTATATATATTATATATATTACATATATATTTCATATATAAAATTTTCAGATTTTGTGCTGCTTTAGGCTGTAGTTGTGAGATTCATGGTGTAGTGACTCAGGTTTTTATAGATATTTATTCTATATTCTATATTCTATATTTTATATTATATATTATATATATATATATAATATGTTATATATTATATAGTATATATTATAGAGCATATATTATATAGTATATAGTGTATAGTGTACAGTATATATATTTTATATATATAATATATAATAAACACCTGAGCATGAACTCTCATCCCAAGAGCTTCACTCCCTCACCAGAAGCAGAATCCCCAAGCCCTCAGTACCCACCCAGTGCCACCATGTGCCCATTCTGTACCCACCCAGTGCTACCATTGGTACCCACCCAGTGCCACCCTCAGTACCCACCCAGTGCCACCATGTGCCCATTCTGTACCCACCCAGTGCCGCTGTCTGCCCATTCTCCACTGATAGCACCCTCTGTACCCACCGTGTGCCTGTTCTGTACCCACCCAGCGCCGCCGTGTGCCCGAGCTCCGATGCCACCCTCGGTACCCACCCAGTGCCGCCGTGTGCCCGAGCTCCGATGCCACCCTCAGTACCCACCCAGTGCTACCATTGGTACTCACCCAGTGCCACCCTCAGTACCCACCCAGTGCTGCCGTGTGCCTGTTCTGTGATACCATCCTCGGTACCCACCCAGTGCCGCCGTGTGCCTGTTCTGTACCCACCCAGTGCCGCCGTGTGCCCGAGCTCCGATGCCACCCTCGGTACCCACCCAGTGCCACCATGTGCCCATTCTCCAATGCCACCATCAGTACCCACTCAGTACCACTATCAGTACCCACCCAGTGCTGCCATGTGCCCGAGCTCCGATGCCACCCTCGGTACCCACCCAGCGCCGCCGTGTGCCCGTTCTGCACCCACCCAGTGCCCGTTCTGTACCCACCCAGCGCCGCCATGTGCCCGCTCTGTACCCACCCAGCGCCGCCGTGTGCCCGAGCTCCGATGCCACCATCAGTACCCACCCAGTGCCCGCTCTGTACCCACCCAGCGCCGCCATGTGCCTGTTCTGTACCCACCCAGCGCCCGCTCTGTACCCACCCAGCGCCGCCATGTGCCCGAGCTCCGATGCCACCCTCGGTACCCACCCAGCGCCGCCGTGTGCCCGAGCTCCGATGCCACCCTCGGTACCCACCCAGCGCCCGTTCTGTACCCACCGTGTGCCCGCTCTGTACCCACCCAGCGCCGCCGTGTGCCCGAGCTCCGATGCCACCATCAGGGGGGTCCTGCCCATCTTGTCGGCCGGGTCCACGAGGGCCTGGTGGCGCAGCAGCAGCCGCAGCCCCCGCACGTTGTCGGCGAAGGCAGCGGCGTGAAGGGGGGTCCTGCGGGCACAGGGGGGCAGAGAGTTCCAGGTCATTCTCTCATAATATTGATTTTTAGGTCATATTTTCATCATATTCATATTTAAAATAATATTAATTTTTAGTTCATATTTTCATCATATCCATATTTTTAATAAAATTAATATTTAAGTGCATATTTTCATAATATTCATATTTTTAATGATATTAAATTTTAGTCCATATTTTCATAATATTAATATTTTCACAATATTCATATCTTAATAATATTCATTTTAGTTAATATTATCATAATATTCATATTTTCATAATATTCGTATTTTTAATAATATGAATTTTAGTTCATATTTTCATCATATTCGTATTTTCATTAATACTAATTTTTAGTTCATATTTTCATAATATTAATATTTTAAATAAGATTAATTTTTAGTTCATATTTTCATAATATTCATATTTTTAATAATATTATTTTTAGTTAATATTATCATAATATTAATATTTTCATAATATTTGTATTTTTAATAATATTAATTTTTAGTTCATATTTTCATAATATTCATACTTTTAATAATATTAAATTTTAGTTAATATTATAATAATATTCATATTTTCATAATATTTGTATTTTTAATAATATTAATTTTAGTTCATATTTTCATCATATTCATATTTTTAATAATATTAAGTGCATATTTTCATAATATTCATATTTTTAAAATTATTAATTTTTGAGTGCTTATTTTAATAAAATGCATATTTATGAGTTCATATTTTCATAATATTTTTAGTCCCCATTTTCATAATATTAATATTTTAATAATATTAATTTTTGAGTGCATATTTTAATAATATTCATTGTTATGTGTTCATATTTTCATAATATTGATATTTTAATAATATTAATATTTTTGAGTGCATATTTTCATAATATCAATATTTTTAATAATATTAATATTTTTGTGAGAATATTTTCATAACATTAATATTTCTGAGTTCATCTTTTTATAATATTCATATTTTTGAGTGCATATTTTCACAATATTCATATTTTTGCTTTATATTTTAAACTCATATTTTTATTTCATTTAAATTTAAAAAAAATATTCTGTCTTTCTATTATATTATATTAATTAATTTATATTAATAAATCAATATTGATAAAGCAAATGTAATACATAAAATTATTAATTAATTAATTAATTAATTAATTAATAATTGAATGCTCACCTTCCTTTGGCATCTCTGCTATTAACAATCTTGGCACCCAATGCTTCCACCAGCATTTCAGCAGTGCCGTCCTGGTTGTTAATTCTGAGAAAGGGGAGAATAATTTGAATTATTTTTAGGTTAAAATTCCCCTTTTTCAGCCCATCCCATAAATTCCAAAGCCTGGAATTATTAGAATTATTTTGTGGTAAAATTCCCTTTTCACCCCATTTCAGGGGCTCCAAATCCCAGAATTATTTTGGGATAAAATTCCCCTTTTTCAGCCCATCCCATAAATTCCAAGGCCTGGAATTATTAGAATTATTTTGGGGTAAAATTCCCTTTTCAGCCTCCAAACCCCAGAATTATTTTGGGGTAAAATTCCCTTTTAATCCCATCCCAGAGACTTCAAAGCCTGGAATAATTTGAATTATTTTTAGGTAAAATTCCCCTTTCAGCCCATCCAAGGCCTGGAATTATTGGAATTATTTTTGGGGGTAAAATTCCCTTTCCGAATTCCTTTGGAACAATTATTTACAATAATCCAGAATTATTTTGGGGTAAAATTTTCTTTTCAGCCCATCCCATAAACTCCAAGGCCTGGAATAATTTGAATTATTTTTAGGTAAAATTCCCCTTTCAGCCCATCCAAGGCCTGGAATTATTGGAATTATTTTTGGGGTAAAATTCCCCTTCCAAATTCCTTTGCAATAATTATTTACAATAATTCAGAATTATTTTTGGGTAAAATTCCCTTTTCAGGCTCCAAACCCCAGAATTATTTTGGGGTAAAATTCCCCTTTTTCAGCCCATCCCATAAATTCCAAGGCCTGGAATTATTTGGGTTATTTTGGGGGTAAAATTCCCTTTTCACCCCATTTCAGGGGCTCCAAACCTCAGAATTATTTTGGTTTAAAATTCCCTTTTCAAGCTCCAAACCCCAGAATAATTTTGGGTAAAATTCCCTTTTCACCCCATTTCAGGGGCTCCAAATCCCAGAATTATTTTGGGGTAAAATTCCCTTTTCAGCCTCCAAACCCCAGAATAATTCTGCTCTAAAATTCCCTTTTCACCTCATTTCAAGGGCTCCAAACCCCAGAATAATTTTGGGATAAAATTCCCTTTTCATCCCATCCCAGAGGCTTCAAGACCTGGAATAATTTGAATTATTTTTAGGTAAAATTCCCCTTTCAGTCCATCCCAGGAACTCCAAGGCCTGGAATTATTGGAATTATTTTTGGGGTAAAATTCCCTTTCCGAATTCCTTTGTAATAATTATTTACAATAATCCAGAATTATTTTGGGGTAAAATTTTCTTTTCATCCCATCCCAGAGACTTCAAAGCCTGGAATAATTTGAATTATTTTGGGGTAAAATTCCCTTTTCAGCCTCCAAACCCCAGAATTATTTATGGGTAAAGTTTCCTTTTCAGCCCATCCCAGAGGCTTCAAGACCTGGAATAATTTGAATTATTTTTAGGTAAAATTCCCCTTTCAGCCCATCCAAGGCCTGGAATAATTTGAATTATTTTTGGGTAAAATTCCCTTTCCGAATTCCTTTGGAATAATTATTTGCAATAACCCAGAATTATTTTTGGGTAAAATTCCCTTTTCAGGCTCCAAATCCCAGAATAATTTTTAGGTAAAATTCCCTTTTCAGCCCATCCCAGAGGCTTCAAGGCCTGGAATAATTTGGATTATTTTGGGGGTAAAATTCCCTTTTCACCCCATTTCAGGGGCTCCAAACCCCAGAATTATTTTGGTCTAAAATTCCCTTTTCAGGCTCCAAACCCCAGAATTATTTTGGTCTAAAATTCCCTTTTCAGGCTCCAAACCCCAGAATTATTTTGGGGGTAAAATTCCCTTTTCACCCCATTTCAAGGGCTCCAAATCCCAGAATTATTTTTGGGGTAAAATTCCCTTTCCGAATTCCTTTGCAATAATTATTTACAATAACCCAGAATTATTTTGCATCACTTACACTGCACAGTGCAATGGAGTAAAGGGATTTCCCTCAAGGTACGCGAACGGGTTGTGTTCAAGTAACAATTCCAGACAATCTTCGTGCCCTGAGGAGACAGAAAAGCTGGAGCAGCTTTGCCCTAAATCCAAAAATCCCAAAAATCCCAAAAATCCCAAAAACCCCAAAAGAACAGGAGAACCATTTGTATTTTGGAATGGCTCATGGTCTCACCACTGTAGGATGCCCAGTGCATGGGCGAGCAGCCGGGGTCCACAGACCCAAAAACCCCAGAAAAACTCAAAATAACTCCAACAAAACTCCAGAAAAAAAACTGAAAAAAAACCAAAAACCCCCAAAAACCCCAAAAGAAGAGGAGAACCATTTGTATTTTGGAGTGGATCAGGTTCTCACCACTGTACGAGGCCCAGTGCATGGGTGAGCAGCCACTGTAGTCCACCATGAACCCCAAAAAACCCAAAGAAACCCAGAAAATCCCCCAAAAAATACAGAAAAACCCCAAAACTCCACAGTTTCAGAGTAGATCAGGCTCTCACCACTGTAGGAGGCCCAGTGCATGGGCGAGTAGCCGCTGTAGTTTATGGACCCAAAAAAACCCCTCAAAAAATCAGAAAAAAATCCAGAAAAACCCCTGAAAACCCAGAAAAACTCCAGGGGAAAAAAACCCCCCAAAAAAAACCCCAAAACCCATAATGAGGTGAAGACCATTTGGGTTTTGCAGTAGATCAGGTTCTCACCACTGCAGGAAGCCCAGTGGGCGAGCAGCCGCTGTAGTTCATTGACCCAAAAAAACCCCAAAAACCCCAGAAAAACCTCAAAAAAAAACCCCAAAAACCCCAAAAGAAGAGGAGAACCATTTGGGTTTTGGAGTGGCCCATGGTCTCACCACTGTAGGAGGCATGGGCGAGTAGCCGCTGTAGTCCACCATGAACCCCAAAAAACCCCAAAACCCCAAAAAACCACAGGAAAACTCCAGAAAAACCCCCAAACTCCACAAGACCAGGAGAACCATTTGTATTTTGGAGTGGCTCATGGTCTCACCACTGTGAGAAGCTCAGTGCATGGGCGAGTAGCCGCTGTAGTCCACAGCCCCAAAAAACCCAGAAAAAAATCAAAAACCTCCAGAAAAACTCTAGAAAAAAAACGAAAAAAAACCCCAAAAACCCCAAAAGAAGAGAAGAACCATTTGTATTTTGGAGTGGCTCATGGTCTCACCACTGTGAGAAGCTCAGTGCATGGGCGAGCAGCCGCTGTAGTCCACAGACCCAAAAACACCCAAAAAACCCCAAAAAACCCCAAAAACAACCCCAGAAAATCCCCCCAAAAAAACACAGAAAAACCCCAAAACTCCATAGTTTCAGAGCAGATCAGGCTCTCACCACTGTAGGAGGCCCAGTGCATGGGCGAGTAGCCGCTGTAGTTTATGGACCCAAAAAACCCCAAAAAACCCCAAAAAACCACAGGAAAACTCCAGAAAAACCCCAAAAAACTCCCGGAAAAACTCCAAAAACCCCCAAAACCCCACAAAACCAGGAGAACCATTTGGGTTTTGGAGTGGATCAGGCTCTCACCACTGTAGGAGGCCCAGTGCATGGGCGAGTAGCCGCTGTAGTCCACCACGGCGTCCAGCGGGTCAGTGGACAGCGCCGCGCGCAGCAGCGTCCGCAGCACCTCCAGGTGCCCGCAGGCCGAGGCGAAGTGGATCGGGGTGCGGCCCTTGGAGTCCCGGCACAGGACAAAGGCATCGTGGTCCAGCAGGGCAGCCAGGCAGTCCTCGCAGCCAGTCACGGCCTGGGCACACACAGACATCTTCAATGGGTTTGTATATTTGTATATTTTTTATACTTTTTATATATTTTTTATATATTTTTATATATTTTTTAATATTTTTATATTTATTTATCTATATCTCCATTTCTATACAGATACATCGTGGTCCAGCAGGGCAGCCAGGCAGTCCTCGCAGCCAGTCACGGCCTGGGCACACACACACATCTTCAATGGGTTTGTATATTTGTATATTTTTTATATATTTTTAT